>NW_015507461.1:62083-71302 GCF_001515645.1 Sinocyclocheilus grahami | reverse complement strand
ATAGATGGATGCCACATCCGGATCAAGCCACCAGCAAGTGATGCCTCATGCTATTGTAATAGGAAGTTACACGACCAAGATCATGCAGATCTCCAGCAGCTGGTCAATGAATGTGGAGGAAAGTCTCACTGTTTCAATAACAAGAATAAAGTGGAATAATAAGTACAAGAACTACTGCAGAAGACTGAAGCAATGATGATGGAGAACAGAGGGACATTTATCATGGACCGAATGAGAAGAAGATCGAGCAAGGATGTCAAGCATAAGATTATGATTTTGATTTTGCCATCATAAATTACTTCAGTATCACAATATGGCATTTTGCTGACTGTGTATGTCACTAGTGTTTCATCACACTGATCTAAAGAGTATCAGTATAGGCCTTTCTATCAGTACTGATCTTTGTGTTGTAGTTTCAGATGAAGATTCGGATTCCTAACTGGAAAGACCAAATCAGGCTGGTTCTGCTGGGAAAAACTGGATCTGGAAAAAGTGCCACTGGAAACACCTTCATCGGCAGCAAAGTATTCAAATCTCCAGCCGGTTCAAACTCTGAATCAAAACAGTGCAGCTCAAAAACCAATGAAAGGATGGGTAAAGAAATCTCCTGATAATAAAGAATAGAAGATAGAATAGAAAAATACAGTAGAGCAGCTCAAAGAAGTGTTTGGAGAACAGATAGAAAAATATATTGTAATAGTCTTTACCCACAAAGATCAGTTAAAGGATGAAAATAAAACTATAGACGAGTTTCTGCAGGAAAGTGATCCAGATCTTCAAAAACTTGTAGAGAGTTGTGTGTGTAAACAGATTCTTCTGTCTGAACAACCATTCTTCTCGCTACCCACAGTTCAAAGCTCTACTCAGTAAAATAGAGGAGGTGGTGACAGAAAATGGAGGTCACTTTACAAATGACATGTTTGAGGGAGCAGAGAATTGCATTCAGGAGATTCAGAAGCAGAAACTGTAAAAAACTGGAGCAGTTAAAGCAGAAGTAGAAAGGTGGCATTCTAACTGAATGGCAGAAAATATACTGGAGCTTAGTCACGACAGGATGCTGAGCATGTTATATTTAATAAAGCATACATTGCTGTAGCCAAAATCATGGGGAAGGTTGTGGTGACTCCAGAAGAGGAAGAGTGCGCTATAAAAGAGACTGAAAGCATTGGAATCAGTCGCATAGATGCAGTAAGACTCGCAATTAAAGCCACTGGAAAACTAGCAAAACAGACAGTGTGCAGAGTTCAGTGAGAAACCTCAATAATGATCACATACACAAGACTATCGGCAAGCGCCTTCAACTAAACCAAGACAAAATTCTCTTCCCTGCATTTCATCTCTGCTTCAACTTGTTTTATAGTTTACCTTTCTAATAAGCCTGGCATTCTACATTATGAATATTGTTAGCTCTGTGAGGAATTGCTTCTATTCCTTTACTGCAGCTGCAGGTCACTTTGGGTAAAAGTGTCTTCTGAATGCATAAATGGGTAACACTTTATATAGTGCTCCACTCATATACCGTTCATGCTCTTCGGAACAGCAAAGTCCACTCAGAAATTGAGCCGACAGGAAAACATGGATGTAGTACAGTATTGTTTCTGTCTGCAGTAGCCCTGCTGTGCTGTAACACAGTGTGGTATATGAGCATCTCTGGTAACACTGCCCTCTCATTCATTGATCTGCTAACCGTTATGTTATGCTCACGTGTCCTCTGATAATAATAGCTTTCTAGGATTAAACATTATTTGGATAATTGGTAAAAAAAAAAAATATCTCAATAGCCCTACTGTGTGTTAGACCTACCTGAAAAACTAAAAATCAATTTATTTCATTTGTAGGCCTATCCTTATTTTTTATCTGTGCTATCATTAGTAATTTCTTTATTTGTTCTTATTTTATTATTAACTGCTTAGCCTCCTTGTCATTTTTTATTCAATTCAAAGTTTTAAATCAAGCTATCTCGTGCTACTGCACCAAAATTACTGAGCTGTAAAATCAAAAATACACTGAGTGAGCAACACTTTGTTTAATTACCATTATAACTAGCTACCTCACAATGTTTACATATGAATCAAAATCTGTTATATAAATTGGTCTCTTCATTAGAAATTAGCCTACCGATTGCCACCATTGATGGACATTTTTTTTATAATATTAAAAATATCTGTATGACATTATATTCTGCAGTTCTTCCCTGTTGTACCGAATATCTATACTTTTCAAATTATCACATCGAAGTTAGAAATTGTTTCTTATAGGGAAGCTTATAAACACATTCCATATGCATATTTTGTTTGTCTTCCAATTAATAGGGTATTATTATTGACATAAAGGTCAAAATGAACTCACTCTCTTAAGATTGTTTCTCTGCTTCTGACTTGGTGTGTTTGTTCATTAGACATATGTAGGCTTATCTTGTGCGTGTTTTGTGTGTTCAACTCATCTGATAATGTCTAAACACGTTTGTTTCAGAGTCTGCAAGTTCAAGTGGGCTTTATTGTCATTCCGCAACATACGGAGACATACAAGGGAACAAAATGTTGTGCCTCAGGACTATGCTGCTGCATATACTGTAATCGCACATTCATAGATTTCATGTGAAGTCACACAGTGCTGCGGCCGCATGCCTTCTATCTGTTGTGTGGGCTGTGATAATAGCAAATAACAATTGATTATTTACCAAGAGATGAGGACGTATGGGGTCATTTTTGATTAAATATTTCTGATAAACATCTATGTGCATTTACATTTTTAGTATTTTACTTAGCAGGTGCTCATAATGAACTTTGAAAAGTTATCTTCTTGTGCGAGACTGCAGCGAACGTGGCTTCCTCCATGTCGCACCTTGTGATTTGTAATGATCTTGCTGAAATCGTTCAGTGTGTAGAAGCAATCCTGATGCTGTTCTTCAAGTGATCATAAACTCCTCCTCTTACAGCTCTTACCAGGAAGAGACTGATGTGTTATTTCTCCTTTCTGTCTTACTGACTCACTTCTCTACTGACACAAGCAATAAAGATTCATCATCGAAGAACGCAGAGAAACACTTTCAAAAAGGAATTTTGTGAAGTTTATTTCTGAACTGACAGATCGACGATCTTTGTGATTCATTTTTCAAACGGACTTCGTCCAGAAAGTGAAACTAAAGGTTCGATTGTTGGAGCTCAAAGAGAAAACAATGGCTTCACAGTCTGAAGATGATTATATCTGTCCCGTGTGCTGTGAGATCTTCAAGACTCCTGTTTTTCTGTCATGCAGTCACAGTGTCTGTAAAGAGTGTCTTCAGCAGTTCTGGACAACCAAGAAAACTCAGGAGTGTCCCGTCTGCAGGAGAAGATCCTCAAAAGACAATCCTCCAGTTAATCTAGTGTTAAAAAACCTGTGTGAGTCGTTCCTGAAGGACAGAAATGAGAGGCGTTCATCAGAGTCTGAGGAGATCTGCAGTTTACACAGAGAGAAACTCAAGCTCTTCTGTCTGGAGGACAAACAGCCGGTGTGTTTAGTGTGTGTTAATTCACAGAAACACGACAATCATAAGTTCAGACCCATCGGTGAAGCGGTTTCATCTTATAAGGTAAGACAAATCAGTTTTTCAACTTCATGCTGTTGAAAAGCCTATTTAGTTGATTTGATTGATCAGGGCTGCAGTGATCAGAACTGGTTGTGTTTAGTCCGTAGACTGTAAAAAAAGATGGACGACGCACCTTCACTCTCTTCCATTGAAGAATAGCGAAGCCGCCAATGTCCCGATAGGGCGCGGATGTATTGCACTGATTTTGCCGCGTTCCATTATATTTTAAGAGAGATTTTATTATTTATCTAGTCTTACGTCCCATTCAGTGTTGCCGACTTCTTTCAATAGAAAGTAGCTAAAGCCAGTTTGAAAAGTCGCTAAATGTCGCCAGATGACGTCATACACTAATTAGCATATTCATGAAGTCAGCGCCTCTGTTGCCTTTTACATTTGTTTGTCTCTCTGTGCTCACATACTCTTTTTTAATGCAGCCTTGTCCTACCAGGGTTTACTGCGCATGCGCACATCAATATTGCGTCTTTTTTCACACGCTGAACAACAATATTTAATGTATCTGCATTACTGTAAGGGTAGGTTAAGGGTTGGGGTAGGTGTAGACTTTAATAAAACACAATCTAATAGGTAGAAAACATTATTTATTGTTGGTTTCCTGTAGCTGTATCCCTTCTAGCTACAACCTCGAATATAACACATAATTACTGTATTTGCATTACTGTAAGGGTAAGAAAGGTTGTGGTAGGTGCAGACGTTAATAAACCATAATTTTACAGGTAGCATTTTTCGTTGTCGAATTGTACTACCCACTGTTTTAATGGGAGGTAGCAAAATCTGACAGGGTCGCACAAATCATCAGAACACCGGCTCTTTCGGTTCCCAAATGGCTTTTTATTTACCACTTCTGGCTTTCAGAATTCAGCCAAATTTGTCAATGTTTTTGATCTATGTCTGGTGTGTGTGCACAAATATAATTAAATTATTCAAAGTAATTAAACTAAACCATTAAATAAAATGTAATTCAAAACTATAAAATGCTACGTAATATTCAGTTTTATTAAATCACACAATAATTCAGATTTACACAATTTTGATTGTTTTGTCATATTTCTGGCTCCATAAACCTTTCCAAAATACTGTAATTTTACATTATTTTTGGCATAAAAACATAAACATAAATCATTATTGCAGAAAGCTATTACCCAGATTGCACCGGTACGTCTCTGATAAGAGTAAGATAACATATTCTAGACATTTTCTAAACATCTGTTTAACAACCAATAGGAAACGTCTTAGAGACATTGCAGATGAGCAACACATCTTGCAGATGTAAATGCAGACATTAAATAAGTATCAGGTGCTCTCAGGATAGTAAACTATCCAAAACACATCATAAACAAGTCATACTCAACATGTAACATGGTGTGCCATGTAAGAGATTAAAGCTAAATTACTGTGTGCAAAACAGAAGTATCCAACACAGTATCGTTATATATATTAACCCTGAAACATTGTCACATTGTGCATGTGTGTTGAATCTGTTGATGTTTATGTACATTTATGTGTTTATGTTCATGTGTATATGAAGTGTGTGTGGCTAACCAGCAGTGTGGCAAATATCACCCCATTATTTTATACTGTATTAAAAACAACAAACAAACAAAGAAAACGGCTCTCAGACGGGAGCTGATTCATATCATTCACTTAAAGGAGCCGACGGAAGATTTACAAAGCTTTCAAAATTTTGCTCGGGTGGTCCCTAATCAGTTTCGGTTTGTCCAGAAACCTGCCATTTTTAGGATAATTTGCTAAGCGCACACATCACCTACTCGCAGGCTTGCCTCATCGCCATGGCAACGGTTCGTAGCCAGCTCAGATTTCATCAGAGTTTGTTGTCATTTGTTGGAAAATCATTTCACACTGCTCAGACATTCCACAACCCAACAAACACCGATTGAACATGTTCAGTCGGGTGAAAACAAACTCCAACCAGCGGCAACAGATGCCAACAGACTTGTTGGTGTTGGCGTTTGTCTGTGTGGCGTGAATTGACCTCGCTGTTGCCAACTTCTTTCAATGTAAAGTAGCTAAAGCCCACTCGAAAAGTCGCTAAATGTCGCCAGATGACGTCATATTTTAATAAGAATATTCATGACATCATTGCATCATATATGCCTTTTACATTTATTTGCCTCTCTGTGCTCACATACTATATTTTAATGCAGCCAATCCTTGATAAAACTGTTTTACATTGATATATTTTTCTCTCTCTGTTGTCAGACAGTGGGATGCATGAAATAATGACTGAAACGCGGCCCATTAAGACTACATAACCAGCTCTCCCTTCCAAGATGTTAATCTGCACAAAAATCCTGATTTATAGTCGAGTCGTCGTCTGATGAAATCAAATACACATAAGATAAAGACCATGGCTGTGCTATGATTTCGGCTATATTTGCACGTAAAATAGAGTTAGAAGCGACAGAATATCTATTTTACCTGAAAGCACTAAAAAAAAAAAAAGTCACTAGAGGGGGCTTAAAAGTTGCTAAATCTAGGGACAAAGTCACAAAGTTGGCAACACTGGTTGGCCTCATGGAACAGCAGCAACACAGCGTTTACTTGGCTACTGCTGTAAACAAAGCAGCGCTGCGCTTATTAACACTGCTTTATATGGAGGGAAGAGAAGAAGAAAATACCATTGCCATCAAAACTTTTCTGATGACAGTCAGTTCCCTTCAGAGATGTTCATAAAAACCCTCACCCCAATTCAATTTTTAGTAATAATATTTTATTCCACTATCTTGCCCATCATGAACAGTGAGCTACTCTGCCTGCTAGAGTATTTTCTCCTCTTTGGGTCTCTGGCCTCTCTTAATGTCCTGTTTATAGACTCGCCATGATGTATTTTTCTTTATCACTGTCCCATACTACCACAAATAACAGAAAATATATGCACACAAATATAGTACAAAGACTGGAGAAATGTAATGTATTTTGTACTTATTTTTCTGTTTTGTTTGTTTGTTTTGCTTTTTCGGGAGCTACTGGGACAGTGATAAAGATCTACCAGTCGATCGTGATCTATGGGCTGGCGACAACTGGCCTAGATTCATTATTTCTCACTATATGTGAACATGACTGATTTTTTTCCCCTGCCTGTGTTTTCTCTGGTATCTCCGTATTAAATGCTGAAGATGTAAACTGTCTCTGTTTAATACTGATGGGCCATTCGTGAGTGATTTGTTCATTTAGAAGGTGAACTAATCATTCATGTTTATCTTTGGCTGCATTAAAATGATTTCCTAAATTTGGAACATGACCAAATATATTCAGGGATAGAAAATGGAAAAACAGTGTGAATATTCTATTTCTACATGTGGACAGGAATGAATGCCTCTTTCCACTGATTGGTCAACCAAAGATCAAACCATGCCATCATCAGTTGTTCGAGTAACAGAATAAAAGTCCTCTGCTGGTAGTGATTTACTATTATTCTGTTGTGAGGAACTGAGGACAATAATGGCTAATGTGAACATTCCCTGCAAACTGTATTACAGTTTAGGCTTCATTGATTGAAAAGAGTTAGTATTTCATTCATTATCTTCCAGTATCTGCAAATTTATTCAAGGAGCATTAGCAGTAAAATATTTAAAAACTTTTCAAATGTATTTTGACATTAATAAAAAGAGTGGCTTAAAACACATGTAAAAAAAAAAAAAAAAAAGCAGCAGTGATTCTGTCTGAATCATCTGGATACAGAATCATTATTTACTGTATGTTACTGTAACTGTATTTTATTAGTATAGTAATTTACTACAGTATGTTGAGGTAAAATAAGTGATTGTGTGATCTGTTTTCTTTTGTCATACAGTGTCGGAAAGACGATTAGTGCTGTTGGGAAAAACTGGTGCTGGGAAAAGTGCAGCTGGAAACACAATCCTGGGACAGAAAGAGTTCAGATCTGAGATAAGTGTGACTGCAGTAACCCGTGAATGTTCAGCTGCTCACACCACTGTTTCAGGCAGATCTGTGACTGTAGTTGATGCTCCTGGATTCTATGACACAGAGATGACACATGAGGAGTCAGTGACAGAGATCATGAAAAGTGTTGATTTATCCAGTCCTGGACCGCACGCTTTTCTCATTGTACTTCATGTACAGACGAGGATCACTGAGCAGGAGCTACATATTATTCAGCAGATTGAGATGATGTTTGGTCAGGAGGTGTTAAAATACTCCATCATTCTCTTCACTCATGGAGATCGGTTAGATGACCATTCCACAGAGGAAATCATTAAGCGGAGCAGTCGATTAAGAGATTTAGTTGATCAGTGTGGAGGCAGATTTCACGTCTTCAACAACAGAGATCAGAGTAACAGAGAGCAGGTGAATGATCTGCTGCAGAAGATTGACACAATGGTAAAGCAGAATGGAGGAGGACACTACAGCAATCAGATGCTTGAAGATGCTCAGAGAAGAAGAGAGGGCACCAAAAGAGAAAGAGCAGCAACAAAAACAAAGTCAGGAAAGTGTCTGTAGTTGATACTCCTGGATTGTTTAACACACAGATGAAAGCTGAAGAGTTAAAGACGGGAGATAATGAGAACTGTTTATTTAGTCTTTGACGGCACACTTTTCAGTTGTTTGGTCAGGAGGTGTTAAAATACTCCATTCATGGAGATCAGCTACAAGAGACTATAGAGATACTCATTGAGGAGAACAGTAGATTAAGATGTAACTGCATATCTGAACTCTAAACTCTGTTATTTGCTACAGTAATGTATAGTATGGGATTGCTGGAAAGCCAATCTCTAAATCAGTACAATGTTCTGCTGCTGAGAAATGGCTTGTTTCTGTTGCTAGGGAGCTGTGAATGGTTGCCTGGGTGGACTATGCTGGTGATACTTGGATGTCCACCCTATTCGGTATAAAACTCTGCCGTTCACCAGAAGAGCTGGAAATGAACATGCAGCTGATGCAGCACAAGTGTATTGAACTATAAGGCAGAATATTAAATGTACATACAAAGTTTGATTATAACCGATTACACCGCATATTTTACAAGAAAACATTTGTCAATGACACTCAGAATCTTTAATGTTAGATCTTTCATTATCTTGGAACAAAACGAATAGTGTTGATTCATTATTGTTAATGAAAACACAACAAAATAGTGCAGTGACAAACTCGTTGATTATAAACACAGAGCTTATTAACAAAACGAATAAGACTGATGACATGGTATATCCGAGCTGTAACAAAAAAATTAAAGTTCTTTGAATTTCCTCTTGATTGAAATAGTGATGCCTATATTAGAATAAAGTACTTTCTACTAATAACAGGCTAGATTACAGCAAGATTTATCTTCATGTCAAGTAATAACTTTAATGACCATGAATAAATACAGAAATCATAATCATAATATAAATACATGGTAATTTTCTAACCATGGTTCATCTAATCGTTACATTAAACTTTTTACAGAAAACTTTTTATATGTTGTAATAGCCATTTTAACTGATGATGCTACATGTCTGTTAATTATCATACAACATATTAACAGATATTTAAAAAAAAAGAAGTATTATTTGTTTTATTATTTAAACAAATGCTTACTTATGAAGATATATGATATATATATATATATATATATATATATATATATATATATATATATATATATATAT
>NW_015507461.1:58883-61329 GCF_001515645.1 Sinocyclocheilus grahami | reverse complement strand
ATATATATATAAATATATATATATATATATCATTCTATCAGTCTTATCGTATCTACATCATACTTCGACATGTTCTTATGTAAAATACCATATGCAGAAATATAAATTCACAATTTGCAAACCTCTTCTTTGGATCAGTTATGTGATGATTACTTATTTGAGTCTATTTCACAGTTTAAAATGGTAAAAGTAGGGTATTTGCCCCTAATATTTAGTTAATAACCAGAACCAGTGTAAAATAAAAGGGAACATATGGTATTATTGTGAATAAAATGGGAGGATCTAGAAAATGATTTTGGGGGTGGCATGAGGACTGTGAGGGGTGCAAACAAACATTCAATCATCTATACTTAATCTATAGTATAGCATCTGGATGCCTTTGTCCATTTCTTTTTATTGCATTTTATTCAATTTTCCATTTTACCTAAAAACTACACATCTACAAGGGCGAATTGTAAAGGGTGCATATAAACACGTTATCACTTTTGCTGAACATCTTTATTATTACCTTATCAGCTCTTTTTATCAATAACGGTTTAATGAAATCTGCCGGCTGACAGTCCCACAGTCTGGAACATTTACTGAGGGCTTTAAAACAAATGCAGGGGTTCCTGGGCTTGTTGTGACATGTCTGGAGTCAGACGGGCCTGAAACACATCACGGTACAAGAGCGTCTGTTTACACTGTTCAGAGTTTCAGAGTTTAGCGTGTAGTTAAGCTTGATTAATCATGGTTTCTAG
Source organism: Sinocyclocheilus grahami (assembly GCF_001515645.1). Lineage (NCBI taxonomy): Eukaryota > Metazoa > Chordata > Actinopteri > Cypriniformes > Cyprinidae > Sinocyclocheilus > Sinocyclocheilus grahami. Next base: position 60,589 of record NW_015507461.1, on the reverse strand, counting down.
AGAACAAATACAATTCAAAACATAAAAACAATCTCAATGTATATTTGAAATGATTTATAATATCAAAAAGCAGCACGTGGTTTATAACAGAAAAGGGTTTATACCGAGTAGTGTAAGCACTTTAAATGCTTAGAGTAGAAATACAGTCTAAAGACAGTTATCGAAAGTGACTTGCTAATTAATAATACTAAAAACATAAGCAATTCATCATCAAAGAAACAATATTCATAGTACATGATACAAGGCTTATTTAAAAACTAGACTATAGGACACAAGCAAGAGCAGAGATGAAATACAGAAAAGAAGAAGGGGATTTGTTTCTGCTTGATTTTAAGATTATGGGTTGGTAAAGTGCTTGAGTAAATACGTCAGTAAAATGTAAACTCTCCTTTTCAATTTTATTAAAGTAAAAGTACAATAGTACTTGATTTTTTAAATTTTCTCAGTGTGTGGCTTCACTGGTGTGTCAACATCTGGTCCTCAACCTTGATCAGAAATCAAGTCGTCACCTTTATTTCTATAGTGCTTCATTCAATAGAGATTGTGTTAAAGCAGCTTTACAGTGTCAAAAGAGAACAATAGCAAACAGTCAGATTTCAAGTTAAAGTCAGTTCATCATTGATTCAATGATGTCATTGTTCAGCTCAATTCAGCTTCAAATAGTGTCTGTACAATCAAGTCGACAATATTGACAGAAATTAAGCGTCCCCAACTAAGCAAGCCAAAGGTGACAGTGGCAAGGAACCAAAACTTCATCGGTGACAGAAATGGAGAAAACCAAAACAAAACAGAGAAACCAGACTCAGTTGCTCAGTTATCTTCTGGCCAAAATAATATAGTATGAAACAAAAAGAGGGAGTTCCTCGAGAGCTTCTTCCATGCTGAAAAATGAGATGATGAAGCAACAGGAAAGTGTCTTTGCTCTTTGTTGCAAAGGAACAGCATGGCTCCACTCATTCAGTATGAGTAGATATGAGAATGACCAATGAGTTTGATTCAAACCATCATATAGTCATCATCTCCTGGACCTGGAGTCGACTGAATCAGGAGCATCAGATCCGACCTTCATCAGATCCCTGCGGGATACAGATTCATTTACAGCAGGTGCAGATTTATATGAACATTAACACATCATCTGTCTGTTTCAGCTCATAATTGTTCATGTGATTCAGTAAAACTCAGTTCAAGCCTTTGATTCACTCACCCATTTCCAGAATCATTACGTTGAGAGATGCATGATCTGTATTGTTAAAAGTGCTGTATAAATAAAGGTGACTTGACTTGACAGGTGTGTCACTCTCTGTCAAAGGGAACCCTGACTATCAAGACTTGTGTGCCTTAAAACCTGTTATTAGAAATATTTTCATAACCTCAATGTGCAATACACATTTAAACTACAGAGGCCGCCATTGCTCTACAAGTGCAACAACACCATGACATAAAATAGTTCCAGCCCCAACAGTAGAAAAGGTATCGGTTCAGTGCCACGCTGCTATGCTTTTTGCTGTAGTTTCCAGTCAAAATGAAACACAAGAAGTGATGCAAGTCTTCACAGCTTTCCTAGTGATAAGAGGAGAAGAAATGAGTGGGAAAAGATGTAAACTTATTCTAGTAAACCCCATACACAACATTAATCTTGAGCAGCTGCTGACAGAAGCAGGGGCGTGTCTAGAGCATTTTAAATGGGGGGGGGCAGTCAGGGGCAC
>NW_015507461.1:33910-57000 GCF_001515645.1 Sinocyclocheilus grahami | reverse complement strand
ATATTTAGTTAATAACCAGAACCAGTGTAAAATAAAAGGGAACATATGGTATTATTGTGAATAAAATGGGAGGATCTAGAAAATGATTTTGGGGGTGGCATGAGGACTGTGAGGGGTGCAAACAAACATTCAATCATCTATACTTAATCTATAGTATAGCATCTGGATGCCTTTGTCCATTTCTTTTTATTGCATTTTATTCAATTTTCCATTTTACCTAAAAACTACACATCTACAAGGGCGAATTGTAAAGGGTGCATATAAACACGTTATCACTTTTGCTGAACATCTTTATTATTACCTTATCAGCTCTTTTTATCAATAACGGTTTAATGAAATCTGCCGGCTGACAGTCCCACAGTCTGGAACATTTACTGAGGGCTTTAAAACAAATGCAGGGGTTCCTGGGCTTGTTGTGACATGTCTGGAGTCAGACGGGCCTGAAACACATCACGGTACAAGAGCGTCTGTTTACACTGTTCAGAGTTTCAGAGTTTAGCGTGTAGTTAAGCTTGATTAATCATGGTTTCTAGAGAACAAATACAATTCAAAACATAAAAACAATCTCAATGTATATTTGAAATGATTTATAATATCAAAAAGCAGCACGTGGTTTATAACAGAAAAGGGTTTATACCGAGTAGTGTAAGCACTTTAAATGCTTAGAGTAGAAATACAGTCTAAAGACAGTTATCGAAAGTGACTTGCTAATTAATAATACTAAAAACATAAGCAATTCATCATCAAAGAAACAATATTCATAGTACATGATACAAGACTATAGAACACAAGCAAGAGCAGAGATGAAATACAGAAAAGAAGAAGGGGATTTGTTTCTGCTTGATTTTAAGATTATGGGTTGGTAAAGTGCTTGAGTAAATACGTCAGTAAAATGTAAACTCTCCTTTTCAATTTTATTAAAGTAAAAGTACAATAGTACTTGATTTTTTAAATTTTCTCAGTGTGTGGCTTCACTGGTGTGTCAACATCTGGTCCTCAACCTTGATCAGAAATCAAGTCGTCACCTTTATTTCTATAGTGCTTCATTCAATAGAGATTGTGTTAAAGCAGCTTTACAGTGTCAAAAGAGAACAATAGCAAACAGTCAGATTTCAAGTTAAAGTCAGTTCATCATTGATTCAATGATGTCATTGTTCAGCTCAATTCAGCTTCAAATAGTGTCTGTACAATCAAGTCGACAATATTGACAGAAATTAAGCGTCCCCAACTAAGCAAGCCAAAGGTGACAGTGGCAAGGAACCAAAACTTCATCGGTGACAGAAATGGAGAAAACCAAAACAAAACAGAGAAACCAGACTCAGTTGCTCAGTTATCTTCTGGCCAAAATAATATAGTATGAAACAAAAAGAGGGAGTTCCTCGAGAGCTTCTTCCATGCTGAAAAATGAGATGATGAAGCAACAGGAAAGTGTCTTTGCTCTTTGTTGCAAAGGAACAGCATGGCTCCACTCATTCAGTATGAGTAGATATGAGAATGACCAATGAGTTTGATTCAAACCATCATATAGTCATCATCTCCTGGACCTGGAGTCGACTGAATCAGGAGCATCAGATCCGACCTTCATCAGATCCCTGCGGGATACAGATTCATTTACAGCAGGTGCAGATTTATATGAACATTAACACATCATCTGTCTGTTTCAGCTCATAATTGTTCATGTGATTCAGTAAAACTCAGTTCAAGCCTTTGATTCACTCACCCATTTCCAGAATCATTACGTTGAGAGATGCATGATCTGTATTGTTAAAAGTGCTGTATAAATAAAGGTGACTTGACTTGACAGGTGTGTCACTCTCTGTCAAAGGGAACCCTGACTATCAAGACTTGTGTGCCTTAAAACCTGTTATTAGAAATATTTTCATAACCTCAATGTGCAATACACATTTAAACTACAGAGGCCGCCATTGCTCTACAAGTGCAACAACACCATGACATAAAATAGTTCCAGCCCCAACAGTAGAAAAGGTATCGGTTCAGTGCCACGCTGCTATGCTTTTTGCTGTAGTTTCCAGTCAAAATGAAACACAAGAAGTGATGCAAGTCTTCACAGCTTTCCTAGTGATAAGAGGAGAAGAAATGAGTGGGAAAAGATGTAAACTTATTCTAGTAAACCCCATACACAACATTAATCTTGAGCAGCTGCTGACAGAAGCAGGGGCGTGTCTAGAGCATTTTAAATGGGGGGGGGCAGTCAGGGGCACTGGCTCAAAAGAGGGTTGTGTTTGCAGAATGATGTATGTTATAATACATCGTGTACACTGACTAAACGAAGAGTGACAGAGACAGAGACAGTGACACACCCCTGGACAGAAGGTAGAGCTCTTAACAACAAACACGCTCCCTCCCTCTTCTCTCAGTTGGCATAGACTAGCACCTGCTGCACAGACACCATTGATTTTGCGCACTCTCACCTCCTTACCTTCCTGATTGTCTTCGTTTTAATGTACATTTTGAGTATTATTTCCTATGTTATCCTCCTTGTTTGTTACGCTCGGGTTCAGATGGAAAGATGTTTATCGCGCTGTAGCATCAAGAGAATGGGTGCCAACCGTTTGATGTCATCACGCAGGATGTACTGCCACACAAACAACAATGGTGGCCTCGAAGTGTCAGGATGTTTTCAAAGTTTATAAAAAAAAAAAAAAATTATAACATCTTCACATCAATCAAATGTGTAATGATACGATTTATCAATGCCACACTTAAAATATCGAAACATGTAGTATAAATAGGCACCTTATTTTGGCACTGTCCACATTTTCACGTAATGTCAGTCTATGCATTACCATCAACACGTGCTTTCTCGTTCAAACTCACCTGCCAGGACTGATATTAGGACTGTCTGAAGGCACAAGGTGAGCATAAAAGATGCTGTGAGAAGATGACGCCAGAAGTTTTCTGCGCGCAGTGCAGTGCGCACACAGACAGCTGCATCAGACAGCACGCAAATCCTCAATTAAGTTCTCTTCAGCTTTTTTTGTGCTTGGCTAAACAAATGCAGACAAAGTTACATCAAAATGCATGTCTTGATGAATATCCTAGACCCATCCTCTTGTGACATGTCATCCGTGTAAACCTTTCTGCAAGAGCTGCTGTATAAGGGGCGCACTCCTTTCATACTCAAAGTCTATGTGGCAGCCATTGCGGTGAATCACACTCTTCTGGCTGGCCAGTCAGTCGGCAAAAACAACCTGGACGCTAAGTTCTTGAGGGGAGCTTGGAGGCTAAACCCACCTCGTCCTCACACTGTGCCGACATGAAACTTATCCATAGTCATTATGGCCCTATGAGGGCCTCCCTTTGAGCCACTATAGTCAGCCGACTTACGGCCCCTGTCACTTAAGACTACCCTACTTCTGGAACTAATGGCGCTTTTCCACTGCGTGGTACGGCTCGGCTCGGCTCAGTATGGCACGGCACGGTTCGGCTCGGCACGGTTTGGGTTTCCACTGCAGTTCAGTACCGCTTTAGAGTGGGCGGGATTATTCACATGTCGTTAGTTGCGCCGCCTCTACTACCACGACTCCTAAAAAAACTTTTTCATTCCGAGTCGTCCCATCAAGCTCTCTCTGGATCCGCTCCTCTGCTATCAACGAGAGCAACGTCTGTTCTTCCTCAAGAGACAACAAAACTTTTTGGTTGTTAAAAAAAGATGCGCTCGTTCAAAACAGTTGCATTCGATCCTTCGCTGGCTGTGCTGATTTAGATCTAGTGGTTCTTTTGTGTTTGTGTCGCAAGTTCAGTGACGCAGGTAGTGACGATTCTCTCCGGCCAATCCGTGATCAGCAGAGTTTACACGTCACGTTTTGGTAACGGTACGGTTCACTTGGAACCCCAACCGAGGTGGTACTAAAAAAAGGACCAGGTACCAGATACTGTACCGAGTGGAAAACCCCCCAAAAGTGAACCGTACTGAGCCGTACCGTGCAGTACGATGCAGTGGAAAAGCTCCATAAGTTATCACCCTTCTGGCTGTTCCTAGCTCGAAGGAAGGTCTTTCTTGTTATGTAGACCCCAGCCTGTTGGCTTGGATCTCATAATTGGCACATGCTTCTTATGAGCCCTCATTATGGGTACTCCAGGGCTGGGCTCGCAGTGTGGTTTAGTTCTGCACTTGCTTAGTAGCATGGTACTATTGGATGCGTTCCCCATATGTGTTGCAACGCATCAAGAGAGACCGTTCAATAGGGAACGCTCTGGTTACTAACATAACCTCGGTTCCCTGAGACAAGGGAAGAAGCATTGCATAGCCTGCCGTGTTATAAGGCTGCATGCGAGAGTAAACAGGAGTTTCCCCATTAGAGAATTAACGCAATGCTTTTTCCCTTATCTCAGGAAACCGAGGTTACATTAGTGACATTAATACATAGTTCATTAGTAACAGAACATTTTTGACCTGACTCTCTGGCCCACTGAAGTTTGCTGTGTAATTTCACCCTGACACATATGGGGAATTACTGAAATAATCCTATGTGAAGGTTTGTGGTAATAATAACATTTCAATCTCAGCTTCAAAGCAGCTTTTTATATCACACTTCTCTCCATATTGCACTTTTCCAGGTGATGTTTGTCTGATCATGTCCCACACTGAATGCCAGACTGTCAGAGGGAGAGTTAAGAGGGCTGCTGCGAATGTGGAAGGTCAAATGCAAATTTAGACAACTGGCATGTGGTGTCAGAGTTATGAAGAAAGTATTTGAACAGAGTGACACTCTGTCGTCAGGCAAGTAACACCCAGCAAAGTAAAAAGCAATGCATTTCCCCATGACATTCAAATGAGACACGGCCAGTCCTTTGACAGATCACTCTGGTAGTATCATAATGCAGGGAGTTGTATGGAATGTGAAACAAACATCAAGTTCAACCAGTTTCTGAGTTAATAATACAAAACATTTGATATAACACACATACATTAATGCAAGGACGGCTGCAACACATTTTGTTTCTTACTTTCTGAAGTGGTTCAGTGTACAACATTCACATTTGTGTGAAGATGGCTGACTGGAGCGGATCATCCAGACAACCTGGTGAGACTTTTGTCAATTCTATGAAATAATGCAGTTCTTTGAACACATAAGGCATGTGGATTCTAAATAGCATTGTATTCAGAGATGAAATTACTTACAGCACATTACAGAAAGACATTTCTGTACATTTAACCAACATTATTTTTAAATGATTTTAACTTAATGTTTATTCTTTTGTAACAGGGGAATATCAGTTAAATAGAAGAAGAAGCATATATGAACCTCCGAGCAGTGAGTTTTACATTTAAAATAAATAATAGATGCTATAGAAAATATGGAATATTAAATTAAATGAACTGATGTTTCTCATTATTAAAACTTCAAAGGCTCTCACTTTTAATAATGGTTTTGCCCTTGAATAAGAACAACTATAATTACATTCTTGATTAAAGGGAGTATATTGGAATATTTTGATTTTTTTTATTACTTTGATAATTGATCTCTTGATTACTTTGGTTCTTTGCATAATGGATAGTTGATCTTCCTTTTGAGATCCAGCCAACAGCAATACTGTATTCAAAGCTTCAGCATTGTTGCTTCACATTACTGCCTTTAAGTCAGATATTGAAAAAACACACATCTCCTTCAAATGATAAGTCTCTAAGTGGCTATTATAATCAGTTTAAACAAAACTTTAATTTCAGTGTCTGTGATTAAAGAAGACCTGAGAATAGTGATCCTGGGGTCACACGCAGATGTTAAAGTCTCCTGTGGAAACACAATCCTGGGACGAAAGGCCTTCTTAGAGTCGATGTCCTCCCTGAATTCATTTGAGAGGCATGATGGGATTGTTTTGAAGAGACGTGTGGTGGTACTCAACACTCCTGACCTGCTCAATCCTGCTCTCTGTCCTGAAGAACAAGATGTGAAGAAATTGTTCCATCTGTCTGGTCCTGGACCTCATGCCCTTCTTCTGGTCCTCAAGCCTCGAATATTTACAGATCTAGAGAAAGAAGCTCTCAAGCACATTAACATCATTTTTGGTGCAGGTGCATCTGAGTATGTGATTGTCGTCTTTATGCATGAGGAGTTTGTGAGTGTTAAAGAATTTGACAACACTGACAACAGATCAGTAAAGGCTTTACTCCAGACTTGCAGACGACCACACTATCATCTACAGAAGAATGGAAACCCATCACAGGTGCAGAATCTTCTGGAGAACATTGAGAAGATGGTGGAGGAAAATGGAGGCAATCCCATGAAGATTTCTGATGACCCAAGGCCATTTCTGATGACAAAAGAGCCAAACAAAATGCATCTGGGTAAATCTTTACCTCCAGTTCATCTGAAACATGTAGGATTAACAATTGGCAACCTTGTTGAAAAAAACAGCATATGCTGGTTAGTATGTTTTGAAGCATGGCTGCTGGTTATGATCTGGTCCTGAACAGGAGCTAATTGCTTGGAACCATCTTAGGACCAGCTAAGGACCAGCTCAAACCAGCTGCCGTGCTTCAAAGCATACTAACCAGCATATGCTGGTTTTTCAACAGGGAAATTGTGGAAAATTGTATCACAAAGAGGGTCATTTTTGAGTTACAGTACAATTCAAATCACTTTTATGATCTGTAGACTAAACTCCATGCCCACTCTTTTTGTACATTAAAATGTTTGCAGACAATCAAGTCTCATTAAGATTTGTAAACTGTTCCATTATAATTGATTGATAATTTTCTTCATCTTTAGAGTCCTTAAAGAGGTCGGAAATACATGGGAAATGCAAGAGATCAAAATGTGAGTATAAATCAAAAATTATAGAATGATTCCTGATAGTTTTTTCATTGTGTCCTCCATTCAAATAATTTGTGGTGTGTCACTTCTTTTCCAAATTGGAATTCACACTGCATCCTCAAGAGGACACGAAAGTAAATGCAACAGTGAACTTGATACTGGCTGGCAACAGCATGACGTCACTGCTGGTGCGACTGTCTCATCTCTTTGTTCATGCATGTCTAAAGCAGTTATGGCTGGCTCAAGTGCAAAGCATTTTAGGATGTGTGTCCATCTGTGTCAGTGTTATCTGACACCTGATGACACACAACTTATTGCAATCAGCCCCCTCAAGGACTGAGTTTGCATATTCTTTGCCCAGGCAAATAACACATAAATATCGCAAGCATTGTGAATGTCACTATGAATAATTTTAGTAATATCTCCTTACATTTATATAGCACTTTTCTGGGCACTCAAAGCGCTTTACATTGTCAGGGGGTATCTCCTCGTCCACCACCAGTGTGCAACATCCATCTGGATAATGCGACGGCAGCCATATTGTGCCAGAACTCCCACCACACCAGCTTATTGGTGGAGAGGAGACAGTGATGAAGCCAATCAGCAGATATGGGGATGGTTAGGAAGCCATGATGGTCAGAGGCCAATGGGTGAATTTGGCCAGGATGCCGGGGTTACACCCCTACTCTTTTTCGAAGGACATCCTGGGATTTTTAATGATTTTTAATGATTTTTTTCAGTGTAGTGTCCCCGTCACTACACTGGGGAATTAGGACCCACACAGACCACAGGGTGAGCACCCCCTGCTGGCCTCACTAACACCTCTTCCAGCAGCAACCTAGTTTTCCCAGCAGGTCTCCCATCTGGGTTCTGACCAGGCTCGACCCTGCTTAGCTTCAGTGGGTGACCAGTCTTGGGCTGCAGGGTGATATGGCTGCTGAAGAAACTCTGCTGTTGTTTGTCCCTTTTCTTGAGGGAATTGGGACAATCATCTGTGCCTCATGGTGCAGGACCTGCTGTAGCTAAGGCGAGTAGGAGACTTAAATCATGGGGGTTAACAGGTGGAGCTCGCCAAGGAATTTGAGAAAGGTATGCATTTCTCTCTATTTTTCTGCTGAATGACGATGTGTTATCTCTTACATCATACTATCCAGCAGTGAGTGCGCTCTTGGCTTCAAGCCAAGATGAGCAGTATGGGGCTGTTGAGATCCCAGATGTCTCTGGATGCGCACAGCCCACCTGCCTTGTGTATGATGAGTCTCTGTAGGTTATGTCCTGTGCTACAGACAGACTAGGTCTGCCCTGGAAGTGTGAGAGCCGGTCTCTTGCAGCCGGTTGGACAAGCGATTTCTTTCCTGAACATAACCATCCAGCCCCAATGAGTTCTTCCATTTTTCCCAGATCTTCATGCTGAGGTGGAAAGATCTTGGGGAAAGCCATATTCACCCCGCATTCACCTTTTCCGACACACTAATTATGCCAAGGGATGCGGGAACATGGATATGAGTCAATGGCCCCAGTCAATGAGACATTGGCCAGCCATCTCTCAATGGGAGCAGCATTGACATGGCACCCTTTCTGCCAACAAAACTGCTTCATGTGACAGAACATTTAAATGGCAAAGCGTACACAGCAGTGGTCAGGTGGCTCTGCACACAATAGCTGTGCTGCAGGCCTACCAGGCTGACTTGCTGAAAGACCTGGACCAGGGCCAGTCTCTCATGCTTCCCCTACTGTGAGGGGCAGAGTGCAGAGGAAACGTGACGCCACAGGGAGGAGACAAGACTTCAGGAAAGTCAGCCAGAATTAATGCACTCAGCATTTCAGGGTCTCAGAGGCTAAATAACATCCCCAAAGTCAGGTAATGTGTGTTAAAGACAGCAGACAGAGAGTGTCCACAGACTGTTTACATCAGATCCTGGGGCTGAAACTATGATGCATTGGCAGTATTTTATTTAAGTCAACTCTTTTTATTTATGTTAATTTTCCGGGTTTCTGTGTTTTCACTGTTATACAATCGGGAGCGCTATTACACATCTCCTGAAAGAGTCTACAATCTCCCGATCAAAAACACAGACTAGGAAGACACAGAAACAAGCAGTCTCATATGTAAGCAGATGCATATGAAAAAGAATGCAATCATCAATAATAAACGGCATATACAGTAATTGAAAACTGCCTAATGTTACCAAGTGAAATGGCGATCCCGGAAGAGGACTGTGAAGCTTTGGGGGTGTTGATGGAAGCGATCTATTGCATCTATGCTTTGACCAACCTACTGAATATGATCCAGATGTCGATGTTTGATAAAAATGCGATTTTCTCAGCCTTTTGATCAACATGTTGCTTTTTTATTAAACTTACCTATATTCAAGTGTTGATCAAAAAGAATGCTTGAAGCTAGAGTTAAACAGCTACTTTTATATTTAAAAGTAGAGGCTCTGCTCTTTATTTTGATGTATTGCATGATGCATTGCAGATATTCATACAATAAAATATTCTGGAGGCCATGACATTTTAGGAAAAAATTATAAAAAATGCTGGTGGTGCCTGGCCACTTTTTTCAAAAACACTGGCGGGGAAAGAGTTAAGATATGCCTTCTGATGTTTTGGTGCAGCAGACTGACGGAATATGTTGTCAGGTGAGGTGAGGCGAGGAAGTGAGGCAGAGCTCTGTCAGGACTGTGATACCTGAGGGCTCCGTCTTTTGATCTCAGCCTAGCAGTGGTGTTAAAGGATTAGTTCACTTTCAAATGAAAATTTCCTGATAATTTACTCAGCCTCGTGTTATCCAAGATGTCTGTCTTTCTTCAGTCTAAAAGAAATTAAGGTTTTTGAGGAAAAACATCCCAGGATTTTTGTCCATATAGTGGACTTCAACAGTTACCAAACAGCTGAAGGTCCAAATTGCAGTTTCAGTGCAGCTTCAAAGGGCTCTACACGGTACCAGACGAGGAATAAGGGTCTTATCTAGTGAAACAATCAGGTCATTTTCTAAAACAAAATGAAAATGTACATGCTTTATAAACACATACTGTATGCTCGTCTTGCACTAGCTCTGCGATGTGCCTCCACGACTTCACGTCAGAAGTATCGACTCAGTGTTTACAAGTCGAACGTGCAAAGACTATGTCAAATGCCTTTTACAAAAAAATAAGTAATTAAAAAACACTGTGTACGTAGTGTAACGCAGTGTAGGTAAAACAACGATGTCGGACGAATTTGAAGTTGGAGTTTGACTTGTAAACACCGAGTCGGTACTTCTGCCTACATCCCCGGAGCAAGCAGTAAGTGCCAAGTCCTTGACTACTGATTTTGAGTAGGCACATCATTAGGCTAATTTTCGCTAAAAAAAATTAATGTTGTGGTCTTTGCTCCCAAGGGCTCAAGGGTATACTTTCTGTGTGCCTCCTTAGCTGTCCTAATCATAGGATCTAATTTGGCCTCCTCTCGATTTAGAGAGTCACTGAGCTCAGTTAGGGGCTCTTTGTAAGCCTCTTTTGCCACTGCTTAAAACGGAACGTTCTCAAGAGCTCCATTCTGTGACAATATTCCCTTAAAGGTATTCTCTGAATTACCAGGCCCTTGAGCTCTGCCTGTGGGCTGAGCTTCTTTTTTGACTCAGAACTGCAGAGAAGGAAGGACAGGGTTCAAGCGCCTTTCTATGAGGGTATACAGCTTGGGCTTTGGCTGAAGGGAATCAAGTCACAGCAGATGCTGGTGCGTACCCTAGAGATGGGGACTCCTTTGAAGACTTTGACTTCTATGCCAGCCAATAAGGCACTCATCCCTTCAGCATGATGGAGTGGGCATTTGTCCCTCATAGTGTCCTCTATGGTCTCAGGTTATGTATTTAAACATGCTGTCGCTGGCCAATGTCCAGTTCATAATCATTAATTTTGTTTGTGATAACGGTATTGTTTGTTCAAACCTGTTTTCAAAAGTCTGTGTTTTAGACCCCCAAAATGCCATTGTCATGTAAATGATCAGCCAAAGCATAAAATCTTTTCATTTTTAGTTGAAAATGATGTCATGTAAATGGCCCCTCAGTGACACTTTAAACACTGATCTGTTTGATTGAGTGGTCTGACAAGTCAGCTTCTGACTCAACCAATCACATGAGTTTGGTGGTGGGACTATCTGTTTTACTGACCAGTAAAAAACATGGGGAGTATTCAGGCAAAGAATACAGGCAAGTATTCAGGGAGTATTAAAAATAGCCATTATTTCTGCAATTTCATTTGATGTTGGTGTGATGCTGAAATGACATCCTTGAGCTATATATTGTCAACAAAAAAACTTTCTTTGATCTAATATTGATATTTTAATTGTTATTTTGATTGCATGCAATACTGAGCACATTCATGTTGGTGATTCACAGCCACTCGTAATATAAAAGACTTGGAGTGTGTGAGGATCGTCCTGATTGGAAAAACTGGCGTAGGAAAAAGTGCAACAGGTAACACCATCCTGGGACGCAGCATGTTTCAATCAAGGGCTGCAATGAAGTCTGTGACCAAGATGTGCCAAAGAGAGAGTGGTGTGGTCTGTGGTCGACCCATGACTGTGGTGGACACACCAGGACTCTTCGACACAAGCCTCAGTAATGAAAAGATCCAGCAGGAGATCATGAGATGCATTGAACTCTCGGCTCCTGGGCCGCACGTGTTTCTGCTGGTCATCGCTGTCGGCCCAATCACACAAGAAGAGAGAGAAACCGTTCAACTCATCAAGAGGACCTTTGGACAGAAAGCAGAGGCCTACACTATGGTGCTGTTCACACGAGGAGAAAATCTCGCAGATCAAAGTATTGAAGACTGCATTAAAGAAGATCAACAAGTCCAACAACTGATCCATGACTGTGGAGGAAGATTTCATGTGTTCAATAATAAACAGAAAGATCCTGGTCAGGTTGTGAGTCTGTTAAACAAAATCAGTAAGATGATGTGGAGTAATAACCCCAGTTTCTACAATGACAAAATGATTCAGGAGGTGTTTCTGGAAAGAGAGGTGGAGGTCAGACGAGAAATGAAGGCTATTAAAGTCAAATACGAGTCTGAAATTCAAGAAATTCAAGACAAACTAGAGATGGAAAAAGCTAAACTGAAGGTTAGAGATCTTCTGTTCATGGAGACAGCGCAGAGCACAATGTTGAGAAAATATAAGGCAGAAATAATGACAACAGATACAGAACAAACATATGAGAAAAAGAAATCCCATTTTGAGAAAGAGAGGAAAAATGATGAGAAAGAGCAGAAAAGTCAGCTTTTGGAAACAACAGATATGGATAGAAAAAGAACAGAAACAGAACAAGAAGTAACAGCAAGAGAATCTGATCGAGAGAAAAAGCAACATAACCAAACTTTTAAACGGTTTGGAGAATTAAGAAAAAGTGCAAGAAAATGGGGGCAAAAAAGTGAAAGGAGGATGAAAGAATCTGAAGCAGCATGTGGGAAAGAGAAAAGAGAAAAACTCAAATATACCATCACAGATCAAGGAGACAATACCTTCATGAAACCAGGAGAGCAGACTGACTCCATAAAAGAGGAAGAAAACATGGACTCGCCACAAACTAATGAAGGGAAGACAGACACAGAGAAAGAGAAACTTCTGCTTCAGAACATTGAGGAATTAAAGCAGAAGATGGAAGAGCTCATGAGGCAGTACAGAGAATTTACAGAGATCAATTCTGAAGAACAGAAAACTCAAGAAGGGAAAGCTGGCACCAAGAAAAAGAAAAAATATAAAAATCCCTGTGTGGTTCACTAACAGGGGCCCCTGTGCGTAATAAGAACATTTAGTAACAAATAATCAGATGTTGATGCCATAAATTGATTAATAACAATATAATGAATGTATTAATAACTACATTTCCAGATAATCACCAGTGTTTGTGACACCGCGGGTTCTTATGGGTTAAATCATGTTTTGCAGATTTATATGCAGATATATAAAACACAAAATGACAGCATGTAGACTGCAATTAATTCCAAACACTTTTTTTTAGCAATTATTTTTCTAATTATCTGCCAATAATTAATTATTTTGAACATTTAATTGATCAATGCGAGTATGAATCAGTGTAGTCCATAAACACATCTCCTGTGTTCAGACAAGTTTAAACTGCTGTGAGGTTTTGATATGATGCTCATAACTGACCACTTTAGGAGCTCTAAGATGGTGCCGTTGAATGTTGTGGTTCTCTAAGCTGAGAATCAAATAGAGTATTTCTCACAAATTAATATAAACATTTCATAATGTTGCTAACTATTATAGATAGGTTGCTATTTGTTGCCACCCATACGGAAATGTAATATATGTGCATATATCAAATATACTGTATATATATTAAATAGCCTACATGTTTTATATTTGCCCAATCCATATATGAACCCTATTAGAAAATGGAACAATTTCATATATTGACATATAAGTCTACCCCATACAAAAATGTGTTTGTGTATGCATAATACATGTATTGCCATATATGGAATGCATTTAATTATTAATGTATGTGAGATATATGTCTTTTTAATTGTGTGTTTTATACAAATTAGACATATATGTGACATGTGTCACTTATATATGTCATAATGGTTTCATATATTTTATCTTTTAATACCTGCTCTTTAAAATGATCTTTTAATACAGGTTTTAGGCACATGTATCTACAAAGTTGCAGTGCATTGCACATTTCATGCCTTCAGCCTTAAATGTTAAATGGTACAATAAGCTAGAAAAAGTAACACATCTTTATTTAAACAGACTTTAATTGAATAGAAAAAAAAATCTTGTCGAGCTGCACAATTAAAAAAAAAAAAGAGAGATAAAAAAGGCATATATAACTGATCAAAGCACTGAAGAGGCGTAAGAAACAGAACATCAACCAGTCGTCGTGGTTCAGCTAAAGATCAACAGTGTTGTATTCCCACAGCTTGGCTAGTTTTTGGTTTATTGCCATCTCCAATAGGCCCCTGGTGAAGACATTTCTGGATCACTGCCTCTGAAAGAAATCAGTAAAAGTTAGGTTTTTATAATATAATTAAAATAAATTGATTAACTAAGCCCAAACATATTAAACATATCATATTAAAAATCTAATTGTCTGAACCCTATATGTATTTCAGGAAGTGCTCAACATTTAAAAGCAACTTTTTAACTTTGATAGTGTTGGGTGGTACAGTAAAGTAAACTAGATTTTAGTCGACATGCTGTTAAAATATATCTGTAATCTGCTTAAGTTTTGCGATCCAACACTACAAATATATTGAGTATCAAAACATAGTTGATAAAGATAAAGATTATATAAAAGACTGCAGAATACTAATATTTAAGTAATATTTATAAGTTGTAACTGTAAAATATTCCCAGAAATCACTTGATCTGAGCTCCACCTTCTTAAGGACAAGGCAGAACAACAACAAAGCCCATGCAAATAATATGCCTCCATACAGACATGAAGAATTATACTATAGTAACCCAAGTGCTCATTGACAGAGTTCACAACAATTCCATTTGCTATTTAGCATCAATGAAATAAATAGAAATGACAAAAATAGAAATTACATTCATAACTAATGAGGGCATTATTTTGGCCTGGAGAAAATAAATAAATAAATAAATAAAAAGGGCAGTTGATTTGTTCACATGTATATTGTAGATGCTAGTTTTGGTTTCAATAAAATATATAACCTTTTCTGGGTAGATGCTCCATCATCCACATCACTGCCATCCACGATCTGCAGGTTCAGCCTCCATTTCTATTGTCTGAGAATTTCTGGACTCATTACTTTTTCATGGGATAACTGCCTCCCTGTGGGACACAAACAGGAAAAAGCACAATTATCAGCAGAGATATGAACAAAATTTACTACCATAGCTTAACCTTATTTTCAAAACCCCAAAGTCAGATCATTTAGTGTACTGTACAAACTTTCCCTGCAATATGAACATATTTTTTTATTTAATGGTGCTCATTGCCGAGCTGAATGACATTCAGTTTCCCCTCTCTGGACGTAATGAGTGGAGCTGGATTTACTGGCCTTATTAGACTTCTCTGGCATCGAACTATCCAGTAAGTTAAACAGTGACTCAAAAAACTTCGCTGGAGACATCGAGTCGTTTCTGAAGCTTATGACTCAACTGTGAAACTGTAAAAATATACAAAAAACATAATTACCAAATATTATTAATTGACAATATAGTAAAGGCAATTAAACTAAGAAAAAAATATATATCATAATAATTATATCAAAATCACATTCTTACATTTATCACACAATATGTTCAACATTGTGTACTCACAGACATTGCGTCTAACAGAGGCAAAGAAAGATGATATTTCAGAATAGGGCTGCCCCCTAATAGTCGACTAATCGTTAGTCGATCAGAAGAGGCTTGGTCGATCAAAATTGTATTAGTCGATTAGTCGCAGAAAGAAAAAGAATCCATGAGAGAAGTCATGCAGTCCGTGACGGACAGATCGTTAACGGCTAGTCTATGGTAACTGTACATCGACGGGCAGGACATCCAAACGCTCGCTTATCATTCATTGACCTCTCAAATATGACTTATCACCTGAAATATGTAAGTATTAGCAACTTTACATGGCTGCTCAATCTAATGTTAACCTAGAGAAATGCCCGCTATTCAAGTGTCTGTGTGGAAACTGAACAGTAGCTCACTGCAGGACTGATGGAGGCGCCGGTGTCGGTGCGTTTACTTGCTCTTAAAATAATCCCTCATTCTTGGTCATACAGATAAGAGTACATCTTTCAAATCTGTAAAGACTCTACGTTTATTTGTGTGCACTCACAATAACAACAAAACATTGCGCTTTTGTAAAATAATGAAAGCAAACATGATGCGCTTTCTGCCGTCTCGGTCTCTGTGAACTTGAGTGCGAAACTCTGTGTACAGGCTATCTTTGCCTTAGAGACATCTAAAATATATCTAGAGAGAGTGAAATGTCTACTTTCAAATGAACCAATTCAAAAAGAAAACAAATTCTCAGATTACGTAATCCATATGAAACATGAATACAGGTGTGTCTACTACTGCGGAGCCAGTGTCGCCGACTTCATCTCTTAATCCGAAAACAAAGAAAGCACTAGTTTATCAAATTATTAAAATGTTAATGCAGCCTCCTTATCTGTTTTTCACAGTAACACATTCATAATCATTACTTCTGCCGGTGCGCTGTGGCAAGCTTTATGCATGTACTTGAGCGCATATTAGGCTATGTATGCAATTAAAGGCTCATTATAATGATTTAAATGGTTTATTAATAAAGGTGCAATTATCCGACTAATGCTTCAAATTAACGACTAATAGTCGACCAGAAAAATCCTTAGTCGAGGGCAGCCCTAATTCAGAATGAGCCTCACACAGAGCAGTTACAACATTCAGCTGACTCACTGCGGTACTACTTGCTGAACTAACAGTGTGTCTGTGACTGCTTTTCAAAATCAAAGTCCTCACTTGAGTAGACATATACAAAATAATAAATTCAATGAAAAATCTAAATCAATTCAGTCCTGCACAGGTATGTTTAGTGATAGGGTTATGGGTAGGTTTAGGGTGCTGCATTGGCTTTGCAGTGAGGCGACTCTCTTTCGGGCTATAGAAATATTATTTTTAACAAATATTCATAAAAAATAAATAAATGAACAGAACTGACTGTTGACTGTTTTGATGGATTGATTCAGTACTTTATTTAACTGTAAAGCCGTTTTATCTAGACAGGAAGTCAGCAAGAAACTCTTCACCTACAAACTGAACACAGATCAAACAAATGTCCACCTTGCAGATCAAACCACATTTCTGAAGAAAACTGACCGCAGAAGGTTTCAATTTGATTCAGATGAGCTGCTAGAGTTACACCTTAGTACCACTGGCAATGTGAGATGGTAGACGATTTTAACTTTTCTGTTTTTTTTAATCCATTAACACAATTATTGATATATGGGTATTTCAGTTGAATTATAAAACCATTGTTGTGGTAAAAACCAAGTGGTACAACCATTTTAAAATCACGTTTTTTTTATTTTTTAACCATGTAATTCATAGAGATTAACAACATTCTGAAAGTTCAACAAAATGATCAGTGTTAAATGATCATAACAGGTAAAGTCTTAATTAGAGCCAGAAGATTATTTGGATGTAACTTTAGGACATATGGCATGTGTTTCAGTTGTGTGAGCTATACGAGGGTCAAACTAAGTGGTGGGGGGACTCATAGCAGATCAGTCAATAGTCATTTTAGATCAGACACTGAACGGGTAAAGAACATGTTTCACATGCTTGTTTTGTTCTGTTTGTGCGGGTGCCATCTGACTGGTAAGTTTAAGCATTATTATGGCTTGATATTTCAGTGTAACAAACTACAGTGCATTTTCACTTGCTGTTGTCTCTGTTTATCAGAGAATTTGAAAACTGATTTACAGGACTGGAAAAAGTCCTGAAAATATTTTAAAATGTCATGAAAAACAATGGAAATTCCTGTATTCAAACTCAACAGGGGCTCAGAAAGTGCTTTTCAAAACACTGTGCTTTTTTGTTTGTGTGTGTTTCTTTTTTAATATATTAATTTCAAGGATTGTTGCTGAACAAACAAATGCAAACTAGCCGTCTCTCTAAAAAAATACTTCAGTAGTAATCATGAGCAACAACAGAAGTAAAATAAATGCATTAGTCAAAAAGCAATTAACATATCATTTCAAACTACAGGGGCTAATTTAACCAGCTGGATGCAAAGAAAAAAAAAGTTTAAGCTCATCCAGCGTTCCAATCAATATTTACACCTGTTGCATCAACTAAAACTACAGCCATGCACAACTACGCCAGTGTAGATGATTTGCAATAGTTACAAACTTTGCTATAAATAAAGAAGTAAAATGTTTGTGACATCATAACAAGTGAACCCATCTGATTTCAGTGAGTAAATGTCACCTAACAATGAGCGTTTTTATATCTGAACTCCCTACGTGCAAACATCCTAAGTATGTAAATGGTTATGTATTTAATGTCGGGAATTGCCCCAGCTTATTACAAGTGTAAGCGAGCTTGTGCAACATTTAAACCCACTGCAAATAAAGTGTTAGTTCTGAAATCTGAATACAGATTAATGCTTTTTTAAAGGTATAATTCACCTTGCAGCCTGTAGTTATTCACTTTGGTTATGTAGCCCAATTCAGTGTCAGATAATATTGCTTTTTTTAGTACAGTGAATTTAAATTAGTTGCAGGCTAAATATCACTTGCTGTGAATACACATTAAAATGTGAAATATTATGTCCATGCATACTGTCCCTCTGAGCACGATATGCACAGATAAGTTCATATTTAATATTTCATGCATGATTACATACGGAACATTTTAAGTTAATGCTCTTAACATTTTACATTTTAAGGTGCAAGTGGCCGTCACTGGGGTGGTACCCTAAGTGTACATTTCTGTACCTCTAGGTAGAGGAAAACTATTGTATAATTGGACCCTAAGACCAATTGTGTACCTTTAAAGGTACAGTCATATATTTTGTTCTCAAAATTGTACCTCCACTGTACCTTTTTTTCTGAGGGTGAAGTCAGTTATCTGTGTCAGCACAGCCATCTTAACAATTGCTATATATCACTTATCCTGGGCAAACTCACCATAAATATTACATTTCATGTCCACAATAATTCATTCACAATTAACTCACGGACAAGAAAATAATCTTGTACAAACCAGTTGTGACTTTTCAATTTATGCCTACCTTAGACTAAGCGCAACATTTCATCTCAGATGTGCGCTATGCCTACACTATTAAAAATAAAGGTGCTTCACGATGCCACAGAAGAACCTTTTTGTCTAAATGGTTCCATAAAGAACCTTTAACATCTGAAGAACCTTTCTGTTTCACAAAAGGTTCTTTGTGGCGAAAGAAGGTTCTTGAGATTATAAAAAGGTAAGAAAGAGATGGTTCTTTAAAGAACCTTTGACCGAATGGTTCTTTGTGGAACCAAAAATGGTTCTTCTATGGCATCGCTTGAAGAACCTTTTGAAGCACCTTTATTTTTAAGAGTGTAGATGGTGGAACAGGTATTGCACTCTTAAAAATAAAGGTTCTTAATAGGCGTTCTTCACTCTAAGAAACATATGGTTCTTTTAAGAAGTGTCCAATGGAAGGCTCTTTGGGGAACCAAATATGGTTCTTTTAAGGCATTGCTGCAAAAAATCTATTTTTGTAACCTTTATAAGTTCAGGCCTATGTCTTTATGTCCAGCCTAGTCTTATCACACACTCTAAAAAATGCTGGGTTGTTTCAATCTAACTTTGGGTCAAATATGGACTAACCGAACTTTTGGGTTAAAAATGTGATGTAAAATTTAACCCAACGGTTGGGTTAGTCCATATTTGACCCAAAGTTGGATTGAAACAACCCAGCATTTTTTAGAGTGCAGATGTCCAACCAGTCCACCTGGCCCCTGGTCTGAAAACCAACAGTGGTCTTAATTCTGTTCATGTTCTTCAGGTGTGTTTCCTGCTAAAACAAATGGAATTCAGTCAGTGATGGAGGGAGATTCAGTCACTTTAAACTCTGATCTTACTGAAATGATGGATGATGATCTGATTCTGTGGAGGTTTGGGCCTGAAAACACTTTAATAGCTGAAATCAATGTCATGGCTGACAGCATGACTGTATTTGATGATGCTCTTGACGGGAGATTCAGAGACAGACTGAAGCTGGACAATCAAACTGGATCTCTGACCATCACAAACACCAGACCTGAACATGCTGGACGTTATAAACTAGACATCAAACGTGCGATTAAGAATTTCAGTCTCACTGTCTATGGTGTTCTGCCTGTTCCTGTCATCAGCAGTAACTCATCTTCATGTTCACTGGTGTGTTCAGCCGTGAATGTGGGTCATGTGACTCTCTCCTGGTACAAAGGAAACAGTTTATTGTCCAGCATCAGTGTGTCTGATCTCAGCATCAGTCTCTCTCTTCCTCTGGAGGTGGAATATCAGGATGTAAACACCTACAGCTGTGTGCTCAACAATCCCATCAGCAGCCAGACTCAACATCTGGACATCACTCAACTCTGCCACACATCTGCAGGTATGGGGATACAGAGCTGATGTTTCAAGTTTGTTGTAGATCAGACAGATTCAGTCGCTCTGTCTCATTCTGTCTATTACAGATCAAGGCCTACCTTTACTGTACATTGTGCTGATCGCGGCTGGATCTCTGTTGATTGTAGCTGCAGTCGTGATCTGCTGCATCTGCAAGAAACGTAGAAAAACAGGTCAGTGGAGCAAGCAATTAATATGTACGAATATTTATCATTTAAAGACTGTTAATTTCCATTAATAATGAAACTTTAGCATTTTAACGCTTTTGTGATTATTGTTAATGCAGTCGAGACACAGGAGGAAGACAGAACTGATTCAGCATTGTGTAAAGCAACAACACGAAACACAGTAAGTAGTTGAAAGATGTTGGTGCAGTCAGTTTGCAAGATCAGAGGGCCAGTGTGCCCAGACAGCGCACGCACATCTGTAAGATGTCTGTTAAAGATCTATTAAAGATCGCTTCATCTGGAAAGCATCTGCTGTGTACAAACATCTGATAGATGTCTGTAAGATGTCAGTTTTACATTCATTCTAAATCATCAACATTCTAAATATTTTTGACATTTGTCCTATAGACGTATTGCAGATGAGCAAACACTCTAAAAAATACGTCTAGCAGATGTAAATTAAAGCAATAAGCCCCGTGAAGCCGTGGTTTACAATGAATTTATAACAGCTAAGGGGCGTTGTTGGGCACGACATGAAGCAGAGTTTTATAAAATGGTTATTCCATACATGTAGAAAGGTTTTACAATATAAAACAAAGCAAATAAAGTGTAATTATATTAATAAAAACAGTATTCTTCCACCAAATAACGTAGTTCCTCAGAAAAGTTGTGGTTGCTACAAAGTATTTTCCGAGCAACACACAGAAGTAAACGAAGGTGTTTGTACAGTAATTTACAACAGCTTCGAATTTGGCTCAACCAATCAGAATCAAGCACCGGAACTATCCGTTTTATAAGTGGACGTCAAATAGACATCTCCTTGATGTACCTGTGCTATCAGGGTTCAGACGTTTGTGGTTTATCGACATATACTACCTTCAGTATATGGAGCACATCAAAAGGAGTGTTTAACCATATTAATGTTATTGTTTAAAATGGTGTTGCTCTGTATTAGTATAATTTAGTTGTACATAAATAGCAATCAGAAACCTAACTAAAAATTCATTTTCTGTTTTTATCTTGCCATATGAAAATTTCCCTAACTTTATTAAACATTGATCCTACCCTTCACTCTGTTTCTTGGGTCTTTCAATTATTGCTTTTCTTCCTTTTCTTTTAACGAATACTCACCAAATGGCTAATATTACAGGGATAGTTCACCCAAAAATGAAAATGTATGTTATAGTAACGTCATGTTGTAAGACTATCATTCATCTTTGAAACACAAAATAAAATATTTTAATGAAATCTTAAGAGATTTACATCCCTCCACTGAGACATTGAAAACCTGTACAAGTAAACTGAACCTAAAACAATCTGTGGAAATGTGTTGCCCTAAAAAAGATGATTTTGTCTTGTTGAACAAACAACTGAAACAATTGATTACAAAAACTCAACAATTGAGTTTTTGTCTAATAATCTAATAAATCTATTGGTCTTGCACTAACCAAGATGCAAGGCATAAATCAATCCAAAAACAAGAACAAATGGCCTGAAGGAGGTTCTCTAAATCGTCCATTCCACAATTCCCCTTTGAGATGAATCCCACAGAAGCTAGATGGAGGTGAAAGAGAGGGGGATGCTGTGCCATATCTTCGCTTTCTAGGCTGAGGATTCCAAATTACATATTTCTGTGTGAGTCCTTATCATCAGAAGCCTGGACATGAAGTCAGAAAGATCTTTATTACCGAGAATGTTTAGACACACACATAATTTGACTTGGTGACAAGAGCTTCCAAGTGCAGAAGAATGTACACATATAGTGCAGACATACATAGAACTACACAGTAGAGGTGGAATATAACACTAATATAAGAAAAACAGAACAATAAATAAATAAATATACAGAAGTAGAAATAGAGAAAAAAATTACATAATTGTTTAAATGAATGTACAGATATGTTATTTAAAAGTGTGCCGTTTATAAATGTACAATTTTCAGTATAAATGAGTCAGTTATAGTGGACAATGTGTAGTTATGAATGTTTTAATTGTTCAGGCTGAATATGGCCCGCAGGAAAAAAAATACTGTTCTTATGTCTGGCTGTTCTTTTCTCTGTAGCGCTGACCAGAGGGCAAGAGTTCAAAGAGAGTGTGTGCTGGGTGTGAGGGGTCCAGAGCCTAACTAAGGGGCATCATTTAGGTTGTTTGGCAGGAAGAGTTTCAGGTCTGGTCGCCATTTTCACTGAATCTGATCACAACGAGCCCATGAAGATGAAAGCTAATTAAAACATGACAACTCAATATAGTCTATATTTATACACTATACAACAAGTATCATATGTGCATAAAGCACATTTTTTACGGGAAATATAATCTCGTGATCCCATAGACGTCCGATTCCTTTCTTTTCTGATCCTGACAAATGTGATTGGTGAGTCAGCGCCACAGCTCCCCCGACAACAATGTCCAGCAAAACATAGAATAGTTCAGAATAGTCGAAAACCGGTGAAATATCGGGTGGTGTGTACTTCCGAATGTCCAGCAATTCGTCTCTGGTGAAACTGATTGCAGGGAACTAAAGACAGGACAAACCAACAAAAACATAAAAACAACTGCGGAGCACGCCACGGAAGCAGCCATCTGCGTCGGCGCCATGATGGATCGGCCATCATGGCCATCATATGACCCCTTTAAGGTATATGGCCCAGATGACAGCACACAACTGAGAGCCATATTCAAATTAAAATTCAGTGTTTATTGTCATATGCACAGTGAGGAAAACAAGTTTCCCTGTACGATGAAATTATTTCTTTGCTGTTCACAGTGAATGCCAAGACAAGTGCAAAACTATGTAAAAATAACACACACACACACACACACACACACACACACACACACAGACACACAAACATAATAAAATAACACTATGCTGCAGAAGTAGGAATATAGACTATGTAAATATAGAAATATATAATATGTACATCTATATATGCGAATGTGCAATATTGACTTATGTGCAAAACAATAGTACAGTAACGTGTGCAAATTGAGTGCATCTACATCATGATGATATCAGCAGTAA
>NW_015507461.1:32417-33721 GCF_001515645.1 Sinocyclocheilus grahami | reverse complement strand
TGCAGAAGTAGGAATATAGACTATGTAAATATAGAAATATAGACTATGTACAGTACATCTACGTATATATGTGAATGTGCAATATTGACTTATGTGCAAAACAATAGTACAGTAACGTGTGCAAATTGAGTGCATCTACATCATGATGATATCAGCAGTAACATTAGCAATGTACAAATTGAAAATAAGCTACTTGATAAAGCTAAAAAATAGCAACAGTAAAATTAACAAATGTGCAAACTGAGTGTATTATTATTATAAGTAGTAGTAGTATTAGCAGCAGGTCATCTAATGAAGGGATTTACATTATATTAGGTATGTCACATTATATATTATTTTTATGTATTTACATTAAACATTATAAGCCTATACATTATATTGCTATGCAATTATGTATTATTAATATTATTATCAGTAGTGGCTCCTGACCGTAAATTTAGGTGGGGCAGATTCTGGGTCGTAGCACTAATATATGAAAAACGTTTTGTAAACTTTTTATTCTAATCTCTGAACACATGCGGACAAAATTTTGGCAGAGATGTCCTTGCGTTATCCTGTGGGTGGCGCGCTGATGCTGATTGACAGGCTCGGAGAACACACATAAAATGCTGTATTATAATTGCTTTAAAGGGGTCATATTATGCGATTAAAATTTTTCCTTTCTCTTCGGAGTGTTACAAGCTCTTGGTGCATAAAGAAGATCTGTAAAGTTGCAAAGACTAAAGTCTCAAATCCAAAGAGATATTCTTTATAAAAGTTAAGAGTTAACCACGCCTACCTAAAACGTCTCGTTCTAACACGCCCCCACATATCTACATCACTATGTGAGATTTGCATAACGCCTCCCAAATGTTCACGCAAAGAAAGAAGGCGTAACTTTTATTCTCGCTGTAGTATTGTTGTTGCCGCTGCCGCCATGTCGTGAAGACGCTGTGTGCTTCGTTGTGAAAGCGAAACTACTTTGTTTGGTCTTCCAAAAGAGGACGATATCTGCTTCGTCATGCCTAGAGCTGATCCGTGCTGGTCGCTGAGGAAATACATCAACTTAGTGCTGTGGATCACCGGATCGGCTTTCACCGTAGACGAAGCGGAGTCCAGCCCGGGGTCGTCACATGTGGTTGCCACAAGCCTCCTTTGTCGAATCCTCCGGCCGCGCCGTTCTCAAGCTCCCGGTCTCCGCTCACTCTAGGCCGCCGTGTGTGACGCTGTGTTTTGTTGTGAAAGCGAAACTACTTTGTTTGTCCTTCCAAAAGAGGACGATATCCGCTTCGTCATGCCTGGAGCTGATCCGTGCTGGACGCTGA
>NW_015507461.1:22972-32407 GCF_001515645.1 Sinocyclocheilus grahami | reverse complement strand
GCTTTTCGCCGCCCGCTCACATTGAAAATGAATGTCTTCCGGTCACTTTGACGCTCTCGCCGCCGGCGGTGTGAACGCACAGTAATGGGTTTTAATGTTTTTGTCTCGTCGATCCGGCCGGACAGGGCATCATCACTGTATGGTGAGGGGTGTAACATTTCCGTCACATGCTTGAGGTATTCGGCCAATCACAAAGCACTGGATAGTTGGCCAATCACAGCACACCTTGCTTTTCAGACCGATGAGCTTTGTACAAATCGACGCGTTTCAGAAAGACGGGGCATAGAGGAGAAACAATAATGTACAGTATGTGGAAAATAATGTGTTTTTTTAACGTTAAACCGCATAAACACATTTCATTACACCAAATACACAAAATAATGTTATTTTTAGCAACATCATATGACCCCTTTAATATAGTATTTATAACCTCCAAATGTTGATTTCGAATATTACAAGTAGTGGAGCAATTCGGGTGAGGAAAGACGATCACATGTCTATTCTCAGAATAATAATAAAACAAACACAATATAACCATATAAAGGCTATTGATGTGAGCACTTTTAAACTAAAGGATGTATACTTTGTTAATTTGATCCACTACTCCACATAAAAAAACAGACATGCCAACTAGTTACTGACCTGATGCAGACACATAGCTGAAGCGGATTGATATCGTCTTGGTCTGGACTGTCTGGAGCGAGGGTCACGTAAGGTAATGTGAAAATAAGCAGGCCAGTCTCAAATCTGCCCCAGTGGCTCTCGATTAGAGCGCGCTGCAGTTCCCCTGTTCACCACAGGTTTACTTTGCAAAATTGTGGGGCGCTGTTGAGCTCAGGAGGCCTCAGGAGGCCTCAGGCACCGTCTGCCCCGCTTAGTATCATGACTAGATGCCTGCTAAAGCCATGCGCGGGGTTTTAATATATACCACTCTGTTACACGCACCCTGTCACTGTAAACTGGCCTGTCGATCATCTCGTCACAGTTAACATCCTCCACATTCTCTTTAATTTAACTTCCTACCATATCGGAGAGAAAAGAAGTAGCACGTTGGTCTGTGAGCCGCGGGTCTTTATGCCGAGAACTCTGCTCATATTTTCTGCATAATGATGCCTTTAAAAGTTAACGACCAAAACGGATGTTTATAAAAGTTCCATTACTGTTGCAGATGAAATATATGAAATAATGATGAAATAAGATTCATAATGCAGATGAAATAAGACCTCCGTTCATCTTCGGAGCACAAATTAAGATATTTTGATGGAATCTGAGAGCTGTCTGACCCTCCCATAGACAGCAAGATCCTTACACGATCAACATCATTTTAGAAAAATTATATATTTTTTGTATGTTATGCTGTCTTCTGTAGAGCAGGGTTTCTCAACCTTTTGCCTACTGCGACCCACTTTTTTTTGTATGCCAGTCATACGACCCTCTAAGGCTGGAAATAAATAAATAACTGAAATGCCTCTTTAGACCTAGGCTACACCGTATATGCTTATTATAATTAATTTCACACAAACACACAAACGCTTTCAATAATTAGACAGACTATGAGGCAAACTGATTTATTTATTTTATTTATTTATTAACTCACGTTACTGAGACATTTGAGACTGCCGCTCTGAAATGATGATATCCAGATGCGGTGGAATTCGGGAAAGGGTGAATCCAGTGAATCCATAGCTTTTCGCCGCCCGCTCACATTGAAAATGAATGTCTTCCGGTCACTTTGACGCTCTCGCCGCCGGCGGTGTGAACGCACAGTAATGGGTTTTAATGTTTTTGTCTCGTCGATCCGGCCGGACAGGGCATCATCACTGTATGGTGAGGGGTGTAACATTTCCGTCACATGCTTGAGGTATTCGGCCAATCACAAAGCACTGGATAGTTGGCCAATCACAGCACACCTTGCTTTTCAGACCGATGAGCTTTGTACAAATCGACGCGTTTCAGAAAGACGGGGCATAGAGGAGAAACAATAATGTACAGTATGTGGAAAATAATGTGTTTTTTTAACGTTAAACCGCATAAACACATTTCATTACACCAAATACACAAAATAATGTTATTTTTAGCAACATCATATGACCCCTTTAATATAGTATTTATAACCTCCAAATGTTGATTTCGAATATTACAAGTAGTGGAGCAATTCGGGTGAGGAAAGACGATCACATGTCTATTCTCAGAATAATAATAAAACAAACACAATATAACCATATAAAGGCTATTGATGTGAGCACTTTTAAACTAAAGGATGTATACTTTGTTAATTTGATCCACTACTCCACATAAAAAAAACAGACATGCCAACTAGTTACTGACCTGATGCAGACACATAGCTGAAGCGGATTGATATCGTCTTGGTCTGGACTGTCTGGAGCGAGGGTCACGTAAGGTAATGTGAAAATAAGCAGGCCAGTCTCAAATCTGCCCCAGTGGCTCTCGATTAGAGCGCGCTGCAGTTCCCCTGTTCACCACAGGTTTACTTTGCAAAATTGTGGGGCGCTGTTGAGCTCAGGAGGCCTCAGGAGGCCTCAGGCACCGTCTGCCCCGCTTAGTATCATGACTAGATGCCTGCTAAAGCCATGCGCGGGGTTTTAATATACTGTATACCGCTCTGTTACAAGCACCCTGTCACTGTAAACTGGCCTGTCGATCATCTCGTCACAGTTAACATCCTCCACATTCTCTTTAATTTAACTTCCTACCATATCGGAGAGAAAAGAAGTAGCACGTTGGTCTGTGAGCCGCGGGTCTTTATGCCGAGAACTCTGCTCATATTTTCTGCATAATGATGCCTTTAAAAGTTAACGACCAAAACGGATGTTTATAAAAGTTCCATTACTGTTGCAGATGAAATATATGAAATAATGATGAAATAAGATTCATAATGCAGATGAAATAAGACCTCCGTTCATCTTCGGAGCACAAATTAAGATATTTATGATGGAATCTGAGAGCTGTCTGACCCTCCCATAGACAGCAAGATCCTTACACGATCAACATCATTTTAGAAAAATTATATATTTTTTGTATGTTATGCTGTCTTCTGTAGAGCAGGGTTTCTCAACCTTTTGCCTACTGCGACCCACTTTTTTTTGTATGCCAGTCATACGACCCTCTAAGGCTGGAAATAAATAAATAACTGAAATGCCTCTTTAGACCTAGGCTACACCGTATATGCTTATTATAATTAATTTCACAAAAACGTTCAATAATTAGACAGACTATGAGGCAAACTGATTTATTTATTTTATTTATTTATTAACTCACGTTACTGAGACATTTGAGACTGCCGCTCTGAAATGATGATATCCAGATGCGGTGGAATTCGGGAAAGGGTGAATCCAGTGAATCCATATTTAACATAGTCTGGGTTGTACTTGCGTTGTTTACATTTTGCTGCCTTTGAAGTGGAAGGAGTTTCTGAATCTTCTGCCTTTTTTTTTTTTTAAATGGATGCATTTTGTCAAGCTAACAGGCCGTGGCTGTGTATAGTAGGTCTGGCATAGCAATGCATTGCAATTGTGGCTACTCGATCCGTACCGCAAACACGATTTGTTCTGCGCATGTGCGAAATTGCTTCCACTTCCTGTCACCGCCAACGTTTTTACGACAGTCTAGCGATATGGATTCTTTTGCATTCTATATACAGGTTCAAGAATTTATCTTAAAAGGAGAAATTCCTGACAATTCTGCAAATCGTCGGAAGGTTAGACGGGCGTTGACGAATTTTATCATCAAAGGTAACTATTAGTACCGAAATATTTTATAATGAAAAAGAGAATTGACTCTGTTACAACCTGGGCCATGTGCTTAATAATTTTTTTTTTTTAAATATCAAGCTACGTTCACTGTACTTGTTTAGCTCCTATATCTGTATATGTAATTTGATCTTATTGATCATTGATCAATGATTTTACATTGAATTGCAGCTTCTTCTGACTTTTTCTTTTTTCCAATTAAAATAGATGACAGACTCTTCTACGTCGGCCCCAGTAGGCAGTACATGCGGCTAGTTGTCCTGTCAGAGGAAGAGAAGAGGTCTGTTCTTACGGAGTGCCACAATAACCCTGGGACTGGCAATCACAGTGGCGTCAGAGGCACTCAGAACAGGGTTATTGCTGGCTACTATTGGCCTACAATTATCCAGGATGTGAAAGAATGGGTAATGTACTACATATGTGGTACTTCATTTTCACTTCTACTTTTGCCCGTTTTTTTTCTTTGCAAGTATCTATGCTTAAGAATATGTATATTTTTGACACCTCTGACTGTTAGATACCTCCTTGATTTAGAAGTTATATTTATTGTCATCACCAACTTATATCAAGTGGCTGGTTTTCTTGACATTTTGTTAAAAAAAATTGTGTTATTTTTTTAGGTCAGATCCTGTCACCGCTGCCAGTTGAATGACCCCATCAAGACTGTTGTGCCAGTCTTGCATTCTATTAAGGTACTGCATACAATGTTTTAGCAAACTGATGAAATTAACAAGCTAGTCTCAACCTTGTGTACAGTTTTACCAGCATTTGGTTGATGCTAATTTTGTGCCATGAAGGTAAAAGAACCTTGGGAGGTGCTTGGTTTGGATTTGATTGGACCACTGCCAGAAACTGCACGCAACAACAAGTATGTCCTTACCATGACTGACCTGTACACCAAGTGGGTGATTGCGGAACCTATGCAATCTAAGACGGCAGCTGAGGTGTCTGCAATAATAACCACAAAGCTGTACTTGTTTGGCATGGTTAGGAAAATCATTACAGACCAAGGGAAGGAGTTCGTCTGCAAAGTGAAGTTTATGTTTTTTCCTCCTACTCTTGTTTCAACATGTCCACCTTATTCTTCCCGAAAGAGCTGGCGCAGCCATTTTTAAATTTAATGTGTCTGGTTTCCGGTCTCATCTGCTCCCAGCTATATTTAGCTGCGCGAAACGGCTAATTTCCGCTGCTTGATATTGCAAACTGGTGTGTCTTACCATATTATTTTAATGCATTATTTTAATAATGAACACTGGTTTGTAGTGCAAACAGTTTTACCGTTTGCTGCACTGTTATTCTTCTCCTTATTTCCCTACCGTGCTTAATGAAGCAGAAGTCTCACACATTCACAGAAAACGGCTTACTTCCACGTTGAAAAATTAGGTGGATATGTTGTTGTCTACAGTTACTCCAGTCTTGCAAATTTAACTTATGATCCCTCTGTAGCTCAACAACGGCATTTTCAGTATGCTGAAAATCAAACATGCCATCTCCAGTGCTTACCATCCCCAAACCAACGGGCAGGTAACTCTTTGGATACCTGTCTTGTAAGATCTATTGTTGCCTTGTGGTTATTCATCAACTTTATAAATGCATTGATATGTACAGGATGAAAGAACTAATCAGAATATCAAGCGTACTCTCAGGAAGTATGTGAATGACAACCACAATGACTGGGACCTCCACCTTCCTGCTGTGGTGTATGGAATCAACACTGCAAAGCAGGTTTTGTCTTATTATATTTATAATATCTACGGTTAGTTGTCAATGGTAAAACTGAACTGGTGAATTTATTTACTATTTAATGTCAAGGGTGGAGCTTTTCAAACTTATAGATAAATACAAACTTAAAAGTTAATGGGAAGCTTCCTTATGCGATCAGTACTCCACTAGACACAGTCCCTACTTCCTCCTCTTCCATCGACACCCACGTCTGCCAGAGGTCATGAATGCCTGTCCCATGGGAGATGATTTTGAAGTTGCTGACCCAGAAGATGACATCGACACCAGAGTTAATAAGATGAAACTTCTCAATGAAACGGTATGTATTTGAATAATAAAGGTAAATTTAGACCTAGGCGTAGGCCGATCTATGTATTTTTGGCTTACTTCCACGTTGAAAAATTAGGTGGATATGTTGTTGTCTACAGTTACTCCAGTCTTGCAAATTTAACTTATGATCCCTCTGTAGCTCAACAACAGCATTTTCAGTATGCTGAAAATCAAACATGCCATCTCCAGTGCTTACCATCCCCAAACCAACGGGCAGGTAACTCTTTGGATACCTGTCTTGTAAGATCTATTGTTGCCTTGTGGTTATTCATCAACTTTATAAATGCATTGATATGTACAGGATGAAAGAACTAATCAGAATATCAAGCGTACTCTCAGGAAGTATGTGAATGACAACCACAATGACTGGGACCTCCACCTTCCTGCTGTGGTGTATGGAATCAACACTGCAAAGCAGGTTTTGTCTTATTATATTTATAATATCTACGGTTAGTTGTCAATGGTAAAACTGAACTGGTGAATTTATTTACTATTTAATGTCAAGGGTGGAGCTTTTCAAACTTATAGATAAATACAAACTTAAAAGTTAATGGGAAGCTTCCTTATGTGATCAGTACTCCACTAGACACAGTCCCTACTTCCTCCTCTTCCATCGACACCCACGTCTGCCAGAGGTCATGAATGCCTGTCCCATGGGAGATGATTTTGAAGTTGCTGACCCAGAAGATGACATCGACACCAGAGTCAATAAGATGAAACTTCTCAATGAAACGGTATGTATTTGAATAATAAAGGTAAATTAAGTAGTGAATTACTATCAGAATTAAACCTAGGCGTATGGTGAATTTATTTACTATTTAATGTCAAGGGTGGAGCTTTTCAAACTTATAGATAAATACAAACTTAAAAGTTAATGGGAAGCTTCCTTATGTGATCAGTACTCCACTAGACACAGTCCCTACTTCCTCCTCTTCCATCGACACCCACGTCTGCCAGAGGTCATGAATGCCTGTCCCATGGGAGATGATTTTGAAGTTGCTGACCCAGAAGATGACATCGACACCAGAGTCAATAAGATGAAACTTCTCAATGAAACGGTATGTATTTGAATAATAAAGGTAAATTTAGACCTAGGCGTAGGCCGATCTATGTATTTTTTTTGTTGCTGTGATTCTGCTTTATCTCTAGTTATAAAAGCAATTGAATCTTCATGTGAAGCCACTCTCCCTCACTCTGTTACATTGTAATCATTAACCCTTGTTCCTTATTGTTCTATTTTGGCCTGCCTGAAACTCCATTGATCAAGAGACCAAATTTAGTTTTAATTTAACTTTTAATTTTTTGTACCGTTTTTTTTTTTTGGTAGGTTCTTCACAACATAGAGAAAGCACAGAGCATGCAACAGAAGTCATTCCAAAATCGCAAGCGCAAGTTTGTGCGAGTATGTTCAGTTCAGGCCGGTGATGATGTTCTGCTCTCACGGGACCCCAAGAAACGACGGACAGGAGACACATTTACAAGTCAGCACCAAGGACCATATACTGTGGCCAGCATCTCTTCCAAAGGGGTGGCCACTATCGTCAAAGGGTCAGCTTGTCAGAGGGTCAATGTGTCAAGACTGAGGACATACTACAGATTGAAAAGTATTCCATCTAGCATTAAGTTTGAAATGAAATGCTAGATTGAGAAATATTGGATATTTGTTTGTAATTCCTGTTGTTACTAATGGACTATATGTAGAGTTACTTCCTGGTTTTAGATAAGCCATCTCAGTCATTTCCAGTGAACTGTCAAACTCAGCTGTGCTATAAGGGGAGTGCCCTTTGCTCGGTTTCTCTATATAATCCATTAACAATCTGAAGAACATTTTTGTTTGTATGAGAGGACCAAACGCTCACGTATACTGTTTCAGGAACGACAAAAGCTAGAGTAAATAATTACACAAGGTAGTCGGCTAGATTGTTGCGCGAGTCATTACTATGATTGACAGTGATAACTGTAACGACGGATGGAACAAAACATCTGCGAAGCCGATGTCAAAACGGCATTAAGTGTTTCAGAGTAAATTCAGAGTAACAAAACAACAGCTTGCAACAAGTCTGTGTTGGCTGAATATATTGAGCAGCTTCTACAGTTAAAGAAAACTTTAAAAATGTAGTTTTGTAGTATTTAATTGTTATACCATTAATAATGAACTGAATTAATTTGTCCTTAACTAGTTAAGTATTTAAATAAATAATCCTTCTAGGTTATTGGTGACATTGTAAATACCATTACAGTGTTGTTTATGAGATAACATCACTAGCAAGCCAACGTTAGCCTAAACAGTTATGATAGTGTGTACTTGTTAACATTTAAATGTACAATTACGTGTCTAGGTACTCTTCTGGGATTACCAGGATCAGCATATAAAATTATGTTGTTAAGTGTTATTAAATAACATGAAGCTGTAAGATAATGCTGCTGTTATTATTTATTTTTGCAGTTGTTTCTCAGTTTCTGACAAGAATGAGGCAGTAGAGGTTTCTTTGAGGGTCTCAAGAGTATCTACATATATACCACAGCATCAAATGACGTTTCACTGGAAGTTTTCGAGCTGGCTTATCTATATACAGAAGTTCTAAAGAATGCTCCATGCATATAGTCCATTGTCTTGTATTTGTATATCATCAGATGGACCAACTGAGAGGATGTTTCTCCAGGACCACTGCTACTCAACATCCAAATGGCAGGTAGAGCATCCATATGCTTGTTCAGGTGCAAGGTGGGAGAAGGACTTGGACCCTATTCAAGATGAACTGGTAAGTATTGTTTATTTAGTGACACTTTGCATATTTAAATGATAACCCATTACTTAATCTGTTAAACGTTCTTTATTTTTAGTTAAAGTATGTGTTGGACAAAAATCGGCCATCAGAAGAACTGATCATAAAGCAAGGCCAAATTTGCCTCACACGAGAAGACTTCTGGGGCCTGGGTTTAAGCCAGTGCATGGAATCTAATGTGCGTATGTTTAGTGTCTTAATTTACTGCCCAAAAAAACTAATTCCTAGATGATGCATAATGTTACACATAGCAGCTTTCACAGGGATGTAATCGTTCTGCAATACATTTCAGATCGGAAATGCCTGCCTCAAGATTGTGGAAGAAGCTACACGAAGACATGTACTTTATACTATTATCTTCTTTTAGAAGTATTCATTTGGATGTATGCATGTTTAATAACTTATGTTCTATCCATAAGGGAAAAAATGTTCACATTGTGGACCTCTATGCTGTTCCCACCTGGAAAGACAAAAATGTGGACCCAGTGCATTGTTTGCCTGTAAATTGTTGTTTTTTTTGCTATCATGTACTTATCAACCGAGAAAGAGTTCTATTGGGAATAGGCACAAAAGTATATGTTATTTTTGTGCATGCATATTATTTTGTCACAATACTATTAGGGAAACGTGAGGTCCAAGGATATCATACTATTTCCAGCTTGGAGCAGGCAGGCGGATGAAGCTGATCACTATCTGCTCTGTGTTAAGTTTCTGTTAATCTTTCTAGTTGTAATATTTCCAAATTCAACAGGTAGGGTTAGTGAGTTCGATTTTCGTGGATATTAACAAAATACCATTGATTGCAGGTTTTGTTTGTAGCTAAGAGG
>NW_015507461.1:19192-21868 GCF_001515645.1 Sinocyclocheilus grahami | reverse complement strand
TGGTGAATTTATTTACTATTTAATGTCAAGGGTGGAGCTTTTCAAACTTATAGATAAATACAAACTTAAAAGTTAATGGGAAGCTTCCTTATGTGATCAGTACTCCACTAGACACAGTCCCTACTTCCTCCTCTTCCATCGACACCCACGTCTGCCAGAGGTCATGAATGCCTGTCCCATGGGAGATGATTTTGAAGTTGCTGACCCAGAAGATGACATCGACACCAGAGTCAATAAGATGAAACTTCTCAATGAAACGGTATGTATTTGAATAATAAAGGTAAATTAAGTAGTGAATTACTATCAGAATTAAACCTAGGCGTAGGCCGATCTATGTATTTTTTTTGTTGCTGTGATTCTGCTTTATCTCTAGTTATAAAAGCAATTGAATCTTCATGTGAAGCCACTCTCCCTCACTCTGTTACATTGTAATCATTAACCCTTGTTCCTTATTGTTCTATTTTGGCCTGACTGAAACTCCATTGATCAAGAGACCAAATTTAGTTTTAATTTAACTAGTTTTAATTTTGTGTACCGTTTTTTTTTTTTGGTAGGTTCTTCACAACATAGAGAAAGCACAGAGCATGCAACAGAAGTCATTCCAAAATCGCAAGCGCAAGTTTGTGCGAGTATGTTCAGTTCAGGCCGGTGATGATGTTCTGCTCTCACGGGACCCCAAGAAACGACGGACAGGAGACACATTTACAAGTCAGCACCAAGGACCATATACTGTGGCCAGCATCTCTTCCAAAGGGGTGGCCACTATCGTCAAAGGGTCAGCTTGTCAGAGGGTCAATGTGTCAAGACTGAGGACATACTACAGATTGAAAAGTATTCCATCTAGCATTAAGTTTGAAATGAAATGCTAGATTGAGAAATATTGGATATTTGTTTGTAATTCCTGTTGTTACTAATGGACTATATGTAGAGTTACTTCCTGGTTTTAGATAAGCCATCTCAGTCATTTCCAGTGAACTGTCAAACTCAGCTGTGCTATAAGGGGAGTGCCCTTTGCTCGGTTTCTCTATATAATCCATTAACAATCTGAAGAACATTTTTGTTTGTATGAGAGGACCAAACGCTCACATATACTGTTTCAGGAACGACAAAAGCTAGAGTAAATAATTACACAAGGTAGTCGGCTAGATTGTTGCGCGAGTCATTACTATGATTGACAGTGATAACTGTAACGACGGATGGAACAAAACATCTGCGAAGCCGATGTCAAAACGGCATTAAGTGTTTCAGAGTAAATTCAGAGTAACAAAACAACAGCTTGCAACAAGTCTGTGTTGGCTGAATATATTGAGCAGCTTCTACAGTTAAAGAAAACTTTAAAAATGTAGTTTTGTAGTATTTAATTGTTATACCATTAATAATGAACTGAATTAATTTGTCCTTAACTAGTTAAGTATTTAAATAAATAATCCTTCTAGGTTATTGGTGACATTGTAAATACCATTACAGTGTTGTTTATGAGATAACATCACTAGCAAGCCAACGTTAGCCTAAACAGTTATGATAGTGTGTACTTGTTAACATTTAAATGTACAATTACGTGTCTAGGTACTCTTCTGGGATTACCAGGATCAGCATATAAAATTATGTTGTTAAGTGTTATTAAATAACATGAAGCTGTAAGATAATGCTGCTGTTATTATTTATTTTTGCAGTTGTTTCTCAGTTTCTGACAAGAATGAGGCAGTAGAGGTTTCTTTGAGGGTCTCAAGAGTATCTACATATATACCACAGCATCAAATGACGTTTCACTGGAAGTTTTCGAGCTGGCTTATCTATATACAGAAGTTCTAAAGAATGCTCCATGCATATAGTCCATTGTCTTGTATTTGTATATCATCAGATGGACCAACTGAGAGGATGTTTCTCCAGGACCACTGCTACTCAACATCCAAATGGCAGGTAGAGCATCCATATGCTTGTTCAGGTGAAAAAAACAGGAAGAGACCTAGAGGTATGTTTAAAATTATGGAATTGTGTAATTTAAACTCTTTCCATCTTGTGAAGAAAAAAAAGACAAAATAGCATTTTATGGTACTGCCTCTAGAGGGGCCTATATAATCCTATGGAGATTCTTAACTGAGCAAAACAAGTGAAACAAACTTAGTCCAATTTGAAGCTCGAATTTGCTTTTTTTTTATGCAGTCAGATACATTTAAACATGAAAAAATATATATCTTATATTTAATATATATAAATCTATTTTGCAAAAAATTCTTTAACTTTTCAAACTGAATTTTAATCAACATGTATATTCATACAATTTAATAAATATGTAATATAAAATATATATTTAAAGCTATAAATATGCTATAAAGTCATTGGTCTCCACCGCAGCACTCAAATTTAACTTAAGTCAAAACGGTCAAAATGACAGTGATTTCCTAGCAATAACATCATTCATGTTATAATGTGTTTGAGTGTGTGTACCGTTTGTGTGAGTGTGTGTGGGTGTGTGAGTTGTTTATGCATTGGGGATATTCTATAGTCTCAGCCCTTTCGGTTGGATATGCGTCTTTTGTGGATTGTGTCAGATTTTTTATATATGGCCTAGAGCACAAAAACAGTCATAAGGGTACATTTTTTGAAATTGAGATTTATACATAATCTGCACGTGCAGATTTTTTTTGTTGTTGCGAAAATCACCTTTAAAGTTGT
>NW_015507461.1:13855-18381 GCF_001515645.1 Sinocyclocheilus grahami | reverse complement strand
TTTAACTTTTCAAACTGAATTTTAATCAACATGTATATTCATACAATTTAATAAATATGTAATATAAAATATATATTTAAAGCTATAAATATGCTATAAAGTCATTGGTCTCCACCACAGCACTCAAATTTAACTTAAGTCAAAACAGTCAAAATGACAGTGATTTCCTAGCAATAACATCATTCATGTTATAATGTGTTTGAGTGTGTGTACCGTTTGTGTGCGTGTGTGTGGGTATGTGAGTTGTTTATGCATTGGGGATATTCTATAGTCTCAGCCCTTTCGGTTGGATATGCGTCTTTTGTGGATTGTGTCAGATTTTTTATATGTGGCCTAGAGCACAAAAACAGTCATAAGGGTACATTTTTTGAAATTGAGATTTATACATAATCTGCACGTGCAGATTTTTTTTGTTGTTGCGAAAATCACCTTTAAAGTTGTTCAAATGAAGTTCTCAGGAATGCATATTACTGATCAAAAATTAAGTTTTGATATATTTACAGTAGGAAATTTACAAAATATCTTCATGGAACATGATCTTTACTACTTATCCTAATGATTTTTGGCATAGAAGAAAAATCTATCAATTTGAACCATACAATGTATTGTTGGCTATTGCTACAAATATACCTGTGCTACTTATGACTGCTTTTGTGCTCCAGGGTCACATATACTGTATGTAGTAAAAAAAAAGTTTTTCGGAAACTTCATTCATTCCTATCCAGTCAAATTGACCCATGAGGGAAGGATTTGTAACTTTTTTTAATTTTTATTACAACCACAGAAACTGCGTATCCACATTTTTTTGTGAGCATGTTCCCAATTCAAGTCTGAGAAAAGTCAAAGTCTCATACCATAATGATCAATGCTTGGTTTTAAAAAATAAACTAAAATCATTTTCGGGTTCGAAATGATCCTAAAAGGATTAGGATATATATGTATACATGTTTAAACAAGCCAGCAGTTATTTTTAAAACTAACTGTGGATGCACATTTCCTTTTCCAGTGTTTTCCTCAACAGTGTACAGGGAATTCCTGTGGCGTCTACATGCTGATGGTAAGAATGTTTCATTTGTCAAAGCTGTTAAATAATAAAATCAAACTCGTACAGTGTTATTTGTATTTCACAGTATGCTCTCAGCACCTGTACATCATGCCCACTAACATTCACAGAGGTAAGCTATATTTCCACAAAAATATACCAAACTACTTTTATGTGGCTTTTTTTGTTTGTTTTTATTTTTGTTTTGCATTCTTTTAGGAGGAGGTGCCATTGATTGGCCAGTGGTGGTGCATTCAGTTGATGGAGAGGTTTTGCCTTGAAGGGTATGACAGACTCTACAGAGACAATTTCAGTATCTCGGCTGTATTAAGTCACTGTTGGCAAAGTGATACTAGAAGAGTGTTATACAAATAGAGTACATATACATTTACATATTTTACAAAGGCATGGACAGAGATTTGCACACTGGACAGAAGCAGCATCCCAACTCCTTCAGGGAACCCTTGAGCCTGTCTTTAGGGTGTCAAAATCCACCACCACCAAACAGTCACCCAGCAGAAGAGTTGTGGCTGAAGAGGACACTGATAAGGTACATTTATTTTATTGGTCATATATCACAGAGTTGCATGCAAGTTGGATAAATAGTTTAATTTGTTTGTGCCATTATATATTTGTATATTCAGGTGCAACAGCCTAGCATCCGAGAACACAGAGAAAGTCTCGCGACCCCCTGCGGAATGATCCTCGAGAAACACTGCTGTAGAGGACACCAGGACTTAGCATTCATTCAGTTCGTATTTTTAGTTATAGTAAAAAAATAATAATAATAATAATAATTTAAAAAAAAACTTATACAAATGTATTCTATAGGATAAATAAAATATGTAATCAATTGAAACAGTCCATCTGCAGTGCTTTGTCAAGAACTGATCATCATTTTATACCTTTGATTTCATTTAGAAAGTCTTGATTCTGTTCATCTGTCCATCTTTCCTGCAGAGATTTTGATCATTCTTAAGACTGCAGTGTTTGCTGCTCCTACTGTGATTCTTCTTCAGATCCTCTGTGCAAGAAGAGCTGGTGAGTTTTTCAGATGATTCACATTGATCTGGAACAATCTGCACTCATGAGAGCTCAGTAAATGCTTTTGTGTTGAATTATTTTGCAGGGAGGAAGGACTCGCAGCACCCAGAGGAAATAGAGATTAATACAATATTAGTATAAAATACTCTACAAATAACAGGCCAGATTACAGCAAGATTTATCTTCATATAAAATACTACTCTTGTAAAATACAAGATTTATCTTTATCTCAGTGACTTTTATGGATATTTGCATACAGTTTTGAAGGATCTTTTCCAGTGCTCCATACTGTACTGAATACATAAAATATAATATTAAATCCTTACTTATGAAAATTATATGAATGATTGTCTTTCCACTTACATCATGCTGCAACATGTTTTTATGTCATGCATGCATAAATATAGATTCACAATTTGGTCTTCAAATGTTTGCTGAATACTTATTTGAGTCTTTTTCACAGTCTAAAAGTGTCAAGGGTATTTACATATATAAAAAACTGATCTCTTGGCTGGATAACTTTAGCTATAATAAGCTTTTCTCCTGCAAGCTAATATATGCTACTGCAAAATTCAAAATCTATAACAAAACAGCAACTGCAAGCAGGCCCGGATTAGGAATTCAGAGGCCCCTGGGCCCCATATAAAAATGCAGTAACCAGTAATATTAACTTCTCCATTGTTGCTCAGTCGTTGTGCAAGTAGATGGTTGGTCGGTGTAGCATTTGTTCCATTGATTGGACGGCTTGTGACAGTGACGAGCGCTGCGTTTTACCCAAAGTTGAACAGTAATCAAACATAGTCTCAGCTCCAAAAGAAAAAAAACACAGAGCAATCGAACTTATAAAATATTATAATGGCAGTGCATCAAAACGCAGTGTCATCAGTTTGTCAAAAAGAACACAGAATGTTTTACGCAGCATTAACACATGAGCAGGTGTACATCTCTAAAACTCTAAAACTAACATTTTGAAAATACGGACATTTTCATGAGTTCGAAAGTTTATGTCAGAACGGCTTTTTGAACGATTTACACAAAAATTTGTTTTGCTCGTGTTTCATGAATGAGGCCCATAGAGTGGTGGACTCAAACCCGGGTCGATCGCGTCAAAAGGTAATTTTCTGAGTCTGACTCTCTACTGCCTACACCACCGAAGCCATTGAGCTCAATGCGTCTTTTTTAATATTGAGTGTCAACCAGACATTGGTGGGCGGAGCTACTGTAAATAGCGTTTGCAAACAAGCGCACTATTTACACTTAATGTAAAGACACTCCAATTTTTTTGTCTTCCCCTCGCTTGGGCCCCAAGTGCGCAT
This sequence comes from Sinocyclocheilus grahami, assembly GCF_001515645.1. NCBI lineage: Eukaryota > Metazoa > Chordata > Actinopteri > Cypriniformes > Cyprinidae > Sinocyclocheilus > Sinocyclocheilus grahami. The sequence continues at coordinate 14,979 of NW_015507461.1, read as the reverse complement.
GGGCCCCTGGGCCTGAGCCCATAATGCCCATTGGATAATCCGGCTCTGACTGCAAGTTCACATTTTGCTGCCTGGATTCCAGTTTCTGTGAATTGCAGAGATCCATTTGCTACTATTTGTGTAGTTGTGGGCAATGTATAAATTAGACCGGTCCAGTTTCTTGTCTAGTTATATATAAATCACAAAACAGCTCTTTCCCATTTTAGATGTTTATAGTGTTTTCACAGCATTCAAGCTGAACTCTAACGCTGTCACTCATGCAGTGTCTCAATCAGCTCTAATTCGAGGGAGGAGTTTAAAACGGAGCAGTCTTACTTTCTGATTGCCGCGACTCTCGTGAAGTGTTTGCTGTCTTTATTGCAGACAGTGGCGGCTCGTCGGGGGAGGCACAGCTTCCCCATAATTTTACGATACATAATTAGACGATTTAATGTTAACAAATTCACAATTCATTTCAGTTCACGTCTCAGAATGGGTATTTTTTGTATTTTTTGTTTGTAATTTCACAGTTGTAATACCATAACGTGAAAGCGCCGCTTTTCTATCACGAATGTGCCGAATCTGCTGATGTAATTACAACCGCTAATGATAGAGAAGAGGAGGGGGAGGTCGGTGGAGAACTGAGCTCTCGTGCCTCCGTTGGTAAAAAAAATTAGCCAATCAGCATCGAGTGTTCACTTTCAGCGCTGAGGAGTGTTGAGAAAAGAACCCTCGCCGAGGAGGCTAGCCTCCCTTCTGTAGCGTCTGGACCACTCAAACACACAATATATATTTTGTTAGCTAGATTTAATAAATACTCTGTAACAGGCCCCTGGTGCCATAGCAACTCTGACACCAGATACATTTACGATCCGAAGGAATGTGAGCAGAGAGGCTCTCACTGCATTTTCCAGAGAACGAGGCAAAATGCACAGTAGAAATGGACTTTTCTACTAATTAATTCATAGGAAAACCTTTCTTTGAATGAACAGTGTATCCTCCAGGTCATGGTGTATGTTGTCTTTGATATTTTTAGACTATTTTAGGCATGCTTATGAGGGAACCCATTCCTGTCATCCTTTCACTATATGTAATCCTACATTGTTTAGTATCTATGAATTCGCCTTCTTATGATCGAAACAAGC
>NW_015507461.1:10901-13845 GCF_001515645.1 Sinocyclocheilus grahami | reverse complement strand
TGTTCTTATTTTCTCTTCTCTTTACTGCGTTAAGCTTTTAACCCTTCCCTATACAAACTGTGTGTGTGTGTGTGTGTGTATGTTAGACCAGTTTATGTGTTTATGTAGTACGTTAAGACTAGTTTAAGTGTTTATGTGGTTAATAAAAACCTTACTTGTATCACACTTGACGTGGTTCATTGTTTGCTCATAACTGGAGTCACTTAATCATGCAGATTTATGCTACAAGCTTTTGTAGAATTGTACAGTAAGGAAGTTATTTCCCTTAACCAGGAAATTAACATTCTTAGAATTGACAAGACAGTTGACCCTGAGAGGTCAGCTAAATATCTACAGCGGATCTAAAATATTCATAATTAATTATTTATAACTATTCATATTTCCCATGAGCTGATTCGTTACACTTCTGATATCAACCAATCATCAGAGAGACGTAAATTACGTGATATTAGTTTGAACGTCTGCCGCTGCGCTGATAATGTACCAAGTATTTATGATGAGTAGCGATATTGAATATCTGATCGCCAACAGATTTACCAAGCTGTCATTCAAACAGTATATATACAAATTTACGGAAAACAGCCAAAGCTGGATATAGGCTAACGTTACAGCAGTCGGCTTAATTAAATGTCACAACAGGCAGCTCTCTTTTAACACAGACTTTTAAGAAGGGATGGATGTTTTCTTCAAATGATAGGCCAGGTAAGTGAAATTATATTATATTGGTGTATGTATGTCGTTTTCTTTACGTTTTCTGACTAAAAGCAACCAAAAAAGCCATTTTAAAGTGGTTAAGCAAATAATAATAATAATAATAATCGGCAGGGATCCCAGACCAATACATTTAGTGTGCCTCCTCTATTTTAAAACCCACGAGCTGCCACTGATTGCAGATGAAGTTGGTTAGATATATTTGTCAAATAAACAAAGGTTTTAGATATTTACATGTGGTAAAAGAAAGCCTTTTCATTCAGTAATGTATGCACTGCTCAATACAGCGTCTGTATGTACAAGAATAAAGTTCAACAAAACAAGCTTAAGTTTACATAAAAAGCTTTTACTGTTAAAAGCAGATTTGTGAGCATGTGTGTAAATAAATAGCCTATAAAACGCACGTCAGCTGTTTTTTTAGATCACATTGCATATAGCCTATAACAAACATAACATATGATCAATCAATAATAATTCTCAAAAGGAATTAAAATAGTTCTGTAGCACATACGGCTTGACGGCGGTCCTTCTTGTATTGTTTCAATATAAAGCAATTTTATTCTTAACTGGATAATATTGGGTTTATTTTCAGATTTATGAGAATATTTAATATAAAAAATATGACTTGTGTACATGTAATTTTTCCCATATTAAAACATTCACAACGTTTGTCTTTTTTATTGCAGAACAACTAATTACACAGTAGAGGTGGAATATAACACTAATATAAGAAAAACAGAACAATAAATATACAGAAGTAGAAATAGAGAAAAATATAACGTAATTGTTTAAATTAATGTACAGATATGTTATTTACAAGTGTGCCGTTTATAAATGTACAATTTTCAGTATAAATGAGTCAGTTATAGTGGACAATGTGTAGTTATGAATGTTTTAATTGTTCAGGCTGAATATGGCCCGCAGGAAAACAAATACTGTTCTTATGTCTGGCTGTTCTTATCTCTGTAGCGCCGACCAGAGGGCAACAGTTCAAAGAGAGTGTGTGCTGGGTGTGAGGGGTCCAGAGTGATTTTACTAGCCCTTTTGCTCAATCTGGAGGTCTAAAGATCTTTGGGGTTGGGCAGGGGGGAACCAATGGTCCTCTCAGTAGTCCTGACTGTCTGTTGTAGTCTCCTGATGTCTGATTTGGTAGCTGAGCCAAACCAGACAGTTATGAATGAACACAGGACAGACTCAATGATAGCAGAGAGGAACTGTCATCTGCGCCTGTGACTAGGGATATGCCGGTATCAAATTTTCATGTTGCGATTAATTGCTAATGCTTTTATCACGGTATACGGTATTATCACGATATTGAAATTTAGTGTGTTTTTTTAAAGTGCTGTCATAATACAGTATAACAGGTTTAATAACTTTTTTCTTATAACAAAAATAACTGAACATAATCCAATAATGGTTATCTAGCGCCACCTACCAGACACTCAGCAAGTAAGAACCTCCATTAAAGACATTACAGAGTCAGAAACAGATCAGATGCTGGTGTTATTATTATCAGACATGTGCCGCAGTAAAACCAGTGTTATTACACTTACTGGCACATCTTCGCTCTGTCTATGATTTTATGTGTATTGATGCTTTGGAAATAAAAAAAGTCATACCAATAAAGTACTTAATAGTCTAATTAAACTCTTTATAACTTTACTGATCACAGATTGTACTTATTATTCACCTGACAGGAATCACTAGCTCTGTTCCCTCCCTACACAGACAGCTCGCTTCTGCAATGCTGAGATCCTGCTGGAGACATGTTAAACATTACATTTACATTTACATTTAGTCATTTTGCAGACGCTTTTATCCAAAGCGACTTACAATTGGGGGATACATAAAGCGATTCTTCTTAAAGAGGCAAACAGATACAGGAAGCGCCTGTAATACCAATTGTCTAGACATTGTTCAAATAAGTACAAGCTAGAAAGAGAAGAAATAAATAAAGAGATATATATATATTTTTTTTAATGATGAAGTCAAGTAGCTTCGAAAGAGATGAGTTTTCAGCTGTCGCTTGAAAATTGTCAGGGATTCAGCATTCCAGATAGGGGTGGGAAGATCGTTCCACCAGCCAGGAACAGTGAACGAGAATGTTCTGGAAAGTGATTTTGAGCCTCTCTGTGATGGTACCACGAGGCATTGCTCACTAGCGGATCTCAGACTTCTGGAGGGGATGTAGATTCGTAGTAGTGAGTGGAAGTAGGCGGGTGCTGAGCCTGTG
>NW_015507461.1:7902-10465 GCF_001515645.1 Sinocyclocheilus grahami | reverse complement strand
CTCTGAGCTTCTCAACACAGATTGATTCAGTGAATCAGGTTCATCAGAGCTGAGCTTCATTTGGACACCAGATTCAGGATCCCTGACAGATTCAGATTCACAGAGTCTCAAATGAAATCATAATGTTGATGTGATTCAGTTTAAGTCTCTATTTCTCTCAGTTTGATTCACTCACCTGCTTTCTGAATCATGGAGCCGAAAGATGTTCGGAAAACATCTGACAACAGATTGAAACTGATTATAAAATATTACTACTGTAGTTCACTAATAAAAACGGTGCACTTGTGAAGGAGAGAGCAAATAAAACATGAGGTGGGTGAAGCAGAGTCTCAAAACATCTCAAATGATAATATATGAAGCCAGACCTTTAATTCTCTGAGGGGTCATATGATGAGATTTCTATTTTTCCTTTGCTGTGTTATGTAGCTATTTGTGCATGTATAAGATCTGCAGAGTTACAAAGCTCAAAGTCTCCCACAAAAGTATTTATTCTATCTAAAAGAGAAGGCTGATCCAGACCGGGCTAAAACGCCTCGTTCAACCATGCCCCCACATGTCTGCGCCACAATGTGGAAATATTAGCATAATGCCGCCCAAATGTGCACGCAGAGAAAGAAGGCGTGGTTTCAGGAACAGCAGTAGTGTTGATGCAGCATGTCAGGGAGACGCTGTGTCTATCAGTGCCAAAGCAAAAGCACTTTATTTGGCCTTTCTGAAAGTAGATGCAATGAGAAATCATTGGTTAAGATTTATTTACAACAGAACAGCACAACCCAGATGTTCGAATTTGTGCAACGCATTTTATGGACAACAGTTTTGTGAACCTAGGAGAGCAGCCTACAAGGCTGGCTGTGCACAAAGGCTATTTCTAAAAAAAAAGGGTCAATTCCGACTTTGCTATGACAATCTGGCGCTTATTCTGAATCAGCTACTGTAAGTATGTTTTCTTAATAGTTTAAGTGTTTGGTATTGACTGTTCAAATGCGACAGTCTCACTCACAGAGTCAGCTTTCTTAATCACGGCTTGTGTACTGCAAATACATACGAGCATCATCACTGAGTCTGTCACGCGACTCTGTTCCCCTTTCAGGCTTGAACTGATGGTAAAACTAACGACATTATTACTGTCTTTACATTTATGTGGAAAGCTGAAGCTCGCAATTATGGAAAGGGGTGTTACATTTCCGACGAGTGCTTGTGGTGTTCGGCCAATCACAATGCACTGGGTCAGCTGGCCAATCAGAGCAGACTGTGCTTGTCGGAAAGGGCTTAGTGGCTTCTGACCGTAAATTTAATTTAGGTGGGGCAGATTCTGGGTCGTAGCATTAATATATGAAAAATGTTTTGTAAACTTTTTATTCTAATCTCTGAACACATGCGGACAAAATTTTAGCAGAGATGTCCTTGCGTTATCCTGTGGGTGGCGCGCTAATGTTGATTGACAGGCTCAGAGAACACACATAAAATGCTGTATTATAATTGCTTTAATATAGCATTTATCACCTCCAAATGTTGATTTCGAATATTACAAGTTGTGGAGCAATTCGGGTGAGGAAAGACGATCACATGTCTATTCTCAGAATAATAATAAAACAAACACAATATAACCATATAAAGGCTATTCATGTGAGCACTTTTAAACTAAAGGATGTATGCTTTGTTAATTTGATCCACTACTCCACATAAAAAAAACAGACATGCCAACTAGTTACTGACCTGATGCAGACACATAGCCGAAGCGGATTGATATCGTCTTGGTCTGGACTGTCTGGAGCGAGGGTCACGTAAGGTAACGTGAAAATAAGCAGGCCAGTCTCAAATCTGCCCCAGTGGCTCTTGATTAGAGAGTTCCCCTGTTCACCACAGATTTACTTTGCAAATTTGTGGGGCGCTGTTGAGCTCGGGAGGCCTCAGGCACCGTCTTCCCCGCTTAGTATCATGACTAGATGCCTGCTAAAGCCATGCGCGGGGTTTTAATATATACTGCTTACTTTACGACTTAAAATAGTATCGAAAATCTGAAAAAAATGTGTTGCAGAATGCTGAACACATTTACAATTTATTATTGTTTCAGTTTATATAGAGGTCTATGTTGTGTTCAGTTTATATTGAGGTTTATGTAGTGGTTAAATATTTTGGTGTGGCTCTGCCCATATAGACGAGCCGCACCTGATTATTATGCTTATCAAATGTAAGAACTTACATTATATGAGGTGTTTTATACTTCCAATATAGTTTCCAATTACATGCTTCACATTAATAATGTTTGTGTGTACTTGGCATGAAAATTAATTCATTAAAAATGTTGTTGTGTTATATATCGTACCACATTATTATCATTGTGTACAATTAATATTAATTTTATAGAACATATTATATATTATGTTGCAACAATCCTTATCTTCAGTTATGTTTATATCTTTACCATTAAGGAGAGTTTCTTAAGTAAAAAAGAAAATAAAACTTGTTAGCGTTGTGTAACCAGTTTGTGTGTTTTTTATGCAAAACATAGGCATTCATTTTATATTTCAAGCATGTTGTTTGTGCACTTAATGTAATAACC
>NW_015507461.1:4464-7055 GCF_001515645.1 Sinocyclocheilus grahami | reverse complement strand
TATACAGTAGTTGTAGAATATTTGTACTGCTTACTTACTAATTGTGATAATAAACTGACTTGTATTTCTATAACACACGTCTGCCTCCCCTGGCATTGATTTATAGCTAAGAACAGACCACGGAGAAGTCTTCTGTGACCTGGTTTGTAAGTGTGAACGCAGATGCTTGTGAGATACGACAGATTTGATTTACTTTACCTAACCTGAGAATAAATACAATAATGTAGAAGGTGTAGGAAATTACGTTCAGTGGATAGTCTCCAAAATGGCACTAGGATGACGCAGAGGAGACAAATTGTTGAATAAAGTCGTTTTTTGGGTTTTTTTTGCACACAGAAAGTATTCTCATAGCTTTGTAAAATTATGGTTGAAGCCCTGATGTCACATGGATTATTTTGCTGATCTCCTTGCTATGTTTCTGGACGTTGATCATGTAAGGATCCTTGCTGTCTATGGGAGGATCAGACAGCTCTCAGATTCCATCATAAATATCTTAATTTGTGCTCCAAAGATGAACGGAGGTCTTACGGGTTTGGAACGACTTGAGGGTGAGTAATTAATGACAGAATTTTCATTTTTAAACCCCTTTATCTAAACCTCTCCTTAACCATTGGTTGTGCACATCCGCCATGTTTGTAGTTTTTAAGGCTTTTTATTCATGTTTGTAGTTCTCAACCGAATCATTCGTCAGAGCGCATTGGATTGTGGGTAATATTAGCCATTAGAGTGTGCACGGATCCACACTTCAAAAATGGACCTGAAATAGTAGACCATCCGGGGACTTCTGGTATACTCTTTTCAGCATACTATGCTTTGGGACACACTTATTTTAATATCACATACTATTTATACAACGGCTGTCGTGTCAGAGTCTTGTGTTTCCTCAGGTTATGGTTATAGTTACAGTCCCAGTAGTTATAGTTATAGTTTTGTGTGTACAGTGACACTGTGTCAGAAGCTGACTAGCAAAATACTACAGTAAAAGTAAAGTAAAGAAGTTTGTATTCATACTCAAAGAGCAAACACACTACAGCTTTTTTAAAAGTAGCTCAACTGTCTGTATATCTGCTTAATTCTGCTGATCTTTCAGTTTTTTACAAATGCTTACACACAGATTTTGAAACTATGGCTCCATTTCTCTAAACTCTACACACAGAACCACAAAACACACACACAACATGCAAAACATCAAAACACACACATCTTGCACAAGCCAACACTTCTTTCAAAACTATTTGAACTCTTCTAATAATGGTATTTTTTCCTAGTAACTCTACACACAAACATAAAGTAATTAGCCACATACACACACCAAACTACACACAGATGTGAAGAATGTAAAGCTCTCCTCTCTCGTGTGTGTTCTGCTTGTTCAGAGTGCAGTGGAGGAGTTTAACACAGCACTCACACACACATGCATATTCACATATACACTCTATAAACAGTATGCATGTACAACTGATGAATTTACACAGTTGTGCAACTGAACTGAATAAACACTGAACGGACTTGAGCTCTATAATGACACTGGTGACTTGTTAGAGCTGCTTTACAGCAGAATTTGAATTTAACACTTGTGAAGCTGCTGTGAAACAAACTATATTGTATAAAGCGCTTCAGAAATGATAAGAAAAAAATGGAAAACAAATAACATTTTAGAAAACATTTTTTTTTGTATGTTATGCTGTCTTCTGTAGAGGACACCAGGACTTAGCATTCATTCAGTTTGTATTGTTTTAGTTATAGTAAAAAAATTAAAATAAAAATAATGAAAAAAAAACTTATACAAATGTCTTCTATAGGATAAATCAAATATTTCATCAATATTTACAAGAGAAATGTGAAGCAGCACATCTTCATTATACACTGGTTTTGAGTCACTAAACAGCGACTCTATCAGAATATCCCTCAGTCTGTAGATCAGAGGAAGTGAAGAACCACAGGAAGAGCTGATAGTATTTAAAGAAAGAGTTGAGAGCATATAATGAAGAGGAAGACTGAGAGAAAGAGAAAATGTCTGATGAGTGTCATCTGTGTCTGCTGGGACTGATCGTTCTCTCTTCACTTCTCACAGGTAAACACACTTCTACATGCTCTTTAAACTCCTGTGAAAGAGTTCAGTGTATATATGCATACAATAAAGTTTCATTTATTAATATGTAGTATAATTATCACTCAAATGTTCTTGTGTTTCAGGTTCCAGTGGAGTGGATGATGCTCATGTGTTCATCAGTTCTGGTGAAGATGTCCGTCTGCCCTGTAATAATGCTCTTCATGACTGCAAATCAACTGCATGGAACTATAACAGATTCAGAGATTCAGCAACAGTTGAACTGATTGTTTCAGGGATAAAGAAGAAAGACACAGAGAGACATGAGAGACTGCGTCTGGGGTCTGACTGCTCTCTGAACATCAGGAACATCTCAACAGAAGATTACGGATCTTACATCTGCCAACAATGGACTGGTGTGAATAGAGACCAAAAACAAGGACCTGATGCTCATGTTTATCTGCATGTTCTTCATGGTAATTTTACGATCATGTGGTCAATTTTAAAAAGGGAAATTCTTCATTTAATCTCTCCTGATGAT
>NW_015507461.1:0-1798 GCF_001515645.1 Sinocyclocheilus grahami | reverse complement strand
CTGGACTGGTGCCACTAACACTGAGCTACCGGAGAGAGCTGCGGGATCAGAGAAGACTAGCGCAGACAAGCAACAAAAATTAAGTTTAACTAAAAATAACAAAATCTGTTTTTATTAAATCATATTCTATATGTAAAATGAACGAATATGCAAAATATTTGACTTAAATAGCCTAATTAACAGGGCGTGAAAGAGCTCCTGTATTGAACAATCGATTCTCGAGCCACTGATATCAACCTATTCGACACCACCACCATGGACAGTACCTGCTAAAGTCGCACGTAAGAAGGTTTACCTTAAGCAGCATCCTAAGGTATAGTTCAGGGAACACACCTAGAACAGGTATGCCTTTAGTTAAGATATACATTTAGAGTCTTCGTAGCGAGCTAAGAGACAACGTTATCGGGAAACGCAGCCCTGATTAACAAAACGAAAGGAAAAGATGCTGCTGAGTTTGGTTCATATGCTATTTGTGTGGCGCGGCGCTGTACGAAAGTTCACGGAAAGGAAACCGAGATGACAGAAATAAAAGTAAACACATTGGAGTCTCGAATGATCTGTATGACCAACAATGACGGAGTATTTTTTTGTTGTTTCCGCTGTTCGATCGCGCCGGTGCCTCACGCACACACATACAGCATTGCAAACGTTGCAGCCTCATCATTATCAGAATAAAATACAGTCAACCAAACATATAGATACACTGGTTAATTTAAATAACGCGTACTGCGTAGTAGCTACATTCAGTGCCGATCAGCCTGAGCTCGGGCCAAAGACACATTTGCTCATGTGACAAGGATGTTTTTTAAGTGTGTTATAAGCCTTGCGTGATAACCTCCCCGTGCTGAGATGCGTCGTATCATGTGTCGACGATAGCTAGAGATATTGTCAAAACAAAGCATCAAAAATTTGCAATATTAAGAGGATTTAGCATTTCCAAGTAATGTAGGCCAGTTGCATTCTTATTATTATTATTATTATTATTAGGCCTATTATTATAATTAGGTTAATAATATTGCGCCGCAATAATTTCTTAGCGTGTTACCGTATTGCAAGCTGTGAGGATAATTACAATTTAGGCTATACTCATTGAAAAAGTTTTTTAAACCTTTTTTAAAGCAGGTCTTTTAATTTATACAATTGCATTATAGGCCTATAATTAAAATTAGTAACACTGCAGTCATCAATGAAAATTAAGAGCAACTTTATTTCGTGCACAGATTTTCAAAAACAACCTGTTTTAACGCGAAATACTTCTCATGTTTTTCACTATACGGGCCACAAGAGAAATATTAAGGGAATAATTTAAGACAGATATACACCATCATCAGCCTATATTGAAGTGATTGTCTCTTGTTGTCTCAGAGAATATGCGTCATTAATGCAGCGTTAGAAAGCTCCGTCAGTTTTTTTACTTTCACTTTCTCTAGAGAATTTACTGACGTTCACCGGCATAACTCTTGCACAGTTTGCACGTTGCTTGCTTGTGTTGCTTGACCCCGCCCCCATAATATCTTATTAAGGGAATAATTTAAGACAGATATATACCATCATCAGCCTATATTGAAGTAATTTTGTCTCTTGTTGTCTCAGAGAATATGCGCCGTTAATGCAGCGTTAGAAAGCTCCGTCAGTTTTTTTTACTTTCACTTTCTCTATAGTGAATTGACTGACGTTCACCGGCATAACTCTTGCACAGTTTGCACGTTGCTTGCTTGTGTTGCTTGACCCCGCCCCCATAATATCTGTAGCATCTGGACCAATCCAACACACTATATATTTTCTTTTTATACTTAAC
>NW_015507460.1:70874-71317 GCF_001515645.1 Sinocyclocheilus grahami | reverse complement strand
CACACACACAGCAGCCGAGCGCGGGAAATCATCGCAACACACACATCACGTGACCGACTCACCTGAGCCCGCAGGTCCGCGTCATCGCGCTCCTCTGACGCGTCCATCTAATTCAACACATGCATCGCTGAGCTGAGAAGAGTTAAAGACACAGTTACAGTCTTTCTGACTCGTTCATATGTATAACCACATACTGCAACTATCGACCGAGGCAGTAGAGAAGTACAGTCATGTGTTCAAAGTGTCAGATCTTACAGCAGGAAAAACTCCAAAACAACTCACGCGCAAGAGCCACTCACAGCACTTCCGGGTTAGAGCTTAGTCACGTGGGCACCACGTTTTTGAATATTGTTTTTGCATCATTTGAATATTAAAATGATAGGATAAAATAATAATTTTTATTATTTATTACATTGAATAAATTTAATAAGTATATATATATA
>NW_015507460.1:67438-70282 GCF_001515645.1 Sinocyclocheilus grahami | reverse complement strand
AATGAAAACACGGCATTCAAAAGCCTCACCAATCAGCCACTAGCAGAGAGTCGCCTCATTAATTATTCATGACATGCCAATGTTGTTCCAGCTCACGCGGGCTGGCGGCGGAGAACAACACGCCGCGAACGAGTGAAGATCGTCGCCATGGCGACAGCGATTTATCTCGAACATTATCTCGACAGTGAGTACAATTCATTTCGGGAGCATCACGCTGGATTCAGCCGCTTTTTAGGCGGGATGAAGGCGTCTTAAAAGGCCCAGTTTGAGGATGTTTTGGTGGCTAATGTCAGATTAGCATTAGCGAGCTGCAGCTAGTAACGTTAAGACAACAGGTTGATTAGCTTCATGTCGACTCTATGAAACTGCGCGAATCTAATGTATTCTTCTATTTAGTTGTTAGGTCATTATATACACATCTGCTGTGAAGCCACGGCATGTTGTAAACACAGGACAGAAAGTAGTAGTTGTTAGCCAGCATGCTAACAACATGCTAAGTCAAATGTTGTTGTAGTGTAGTGTGTGTATGGACAGAACACGTGTGTGTTTAATATAAACAGAGCGGTTTCTGTATGTTTCTGCTTCAGAATAAAGAGAGGACAGTGACTGACTCGATCCAGAACTTTCCTCCTGCATCTAAACAACATATTAAGTGATGAATGTGTTTATTTCATGACCCTAGGCATTGAAAACCTGCCCTGTGAGCTCCAGAGAAACTTCACACTCATGCGGGAGCTGGACAACAGAGCCGAGGGTGAGAGGACTCTCTGATCCGGGTGTGCTGTCTAGCTAGGGAGCATCTCTGGGCATCATTGGAACATTAAATATGAATCACAAAACAACACAACTCGGGTGGAATGGTTTTTATGTGAGTACGTGACAGTTTCTTCTTCTTCTGTTGCAGAAAAGAAATGTGAAATCGATAAGCTCGCAGAAGAGTACATTAAAACCGTCCGAAACCTGGCTCCGGATCAGAGAGTGGAGCACCTGCAGAAGATCCAGAGCGGATTCAGCAAATGCAAAGAATACAGCGACGACAAAGTGCAGCTCGCCATGCAGACGTACGAGATGGTGAGTAATCCAGCTTAGACGCGAGTGACTTTTAAAACCAAACCTGGAAATATTCTTCACCTTGACTTTACTTTCAGTCATTCAGCAGACGCTTTTATCCGAAGCGACTTACAAATGAGAAACCGTTATTAAAGCTAAAAGCTAAAACTATATATATATACACACACATTTAAGAAAATAAAAGAAATTAAATAAACATGACAAATGCATACAACGCCATTTCAAAACTAAACATTTAAATGAAAGCAAAAAAATATGAAAAGAACAAAAGGTATTAGAGTATAATAATGATTCTAACATAACACTAAGCCAAACACCAAAAAACAACTACATGTGTATGTACAGCCACACACACATACATACATATACATGTATATAAATACATGCAATATATATATATATATGACTTCATTTCCATTTTGTATGTTGAAGTACTGAAATAACTCAAATTAAGTAAAAAACCTATATAGACATAATAAAAAACTAATAAAATGACAACATTACTACAACTGTAAAATAGATAACTAATACAATCAAACTACAATTTAGTAATCCTAAAAAAAAAAAATTATATTATTATTATTATATTTTTTAATTCATTAATGTGAATTAATTTGTGATTTCAGGATTTGCTATACTGAAAATGCCTCTAAATGTTTATTGTTGGCAAAAATCATAGAATAGGCTATTTTTTTTCTTGTAGTAATCATAATTTTCTGTTAATTTTTATATTCAGATCTGAAATATTTAATTGAGTAAAAAATGTTTTGATGTAAAAAATCATAGATTTTTTTTAATAGTAAATATAATTTTATGTGTTTTATACTCGGCTCTAAAATATCGAGTAAAGACTTTTATTGTCAAAAATCATAGAATTTTTATTTATAGTCAATAATAACGGTCTGTGTCTTATACTCAGCTCTGAAATATATTTAATTGAGTAGAAATTGTTAAAAATCATTAACATTTTTAGAGTAAATATCATTTTCTGTATCATATACTCGGCTCTAAAATATTAAATTGAGTAGAAAAGTTTTATTGCCAAAAATCATATAATTTTTTTAATAGTAAACAATGATCTATTTTATACTCCGCTGTAAAATATGTAATTGAGCAGAAACTGTTTTATTGTCAAAATGATACAGTAGGTTTATAGTAAATATAAAATCTATATTTTACACTCATTGAGTAGAAACTGTTGTATTCTCAAAAATCAGATTTATTCAATATATTTTTGTATTTTATACTCGGCTCTAAAATATTTAATTGAGTAGAATTTGCAATTGATAAATGCAAATATGTATATGATTTTTAGTTTAACTTCATTTAGGCAATAAATACAATTTTGTTTTGACATTTTAACTCGAAATGAAAAGGAAATTAGACTAAAGTATTTCTTGCTCTCTGAATCATGATAAACAGAAAGATGCTTATAAATAAATAGTCAATGACTAATGTGTTGAAATAGTTTGATTCAAATACATTCATTTTGTTCTTGGTATTATTATTAAACATAACGTGAGCCTTCTCTCACCAGGTGGACAAACACATCCGAAGGCTGGATGCCGATCTCGCTCGCTTTGAGAATGAGCTGAAGGAAAAGTTGGACGTCAGTGGCTACGAAAGTCCAGACAACAGAACGGCCAAGAGTAAGACAGACTGTGGCTTGATTTGGCCAAATATAACATGTGTCAACATGATGTACGAGGAGAATAAAACCCAACTGCTGTCCTTCATAGAGGTAGGCGGTCGAGGAAGCCTGAAGGAAAAACG
>NW_015507460.1:61425-65362 GCF_001515645.1 Sinocyclocheilus grahami | reverse complement strand
ACACACCCCCACACCCCCCCCCCCCCCCACACACACACACACACAGCAGCCGAGCGCGGGAAATCATCGCAACACACACATCACGTGACCGACTCACCTGAGCCCGCAGGTCCGCGTCATCGCGCTCCTCTGACGCGTCCATCTAATTCAACACATGCATCGCTGAGCTGAGAAGAGTTAAAGACACAGTTACAGTCTTTCTGACTCGTTCATATGTATAACCACATACTGCAACTATCGACCGAGGCAGTAGAGAAGTACAGTCATGTGTTCAAAGTGTCAGATCTTACAGCAGGAAAAACTCCAAAACAACTCACGCGCAAGAGCCACTCACAGCACTTCCGGGTTAGAGCTTAGTCACGTGGGCACCACGTTTTTGAATATTGTTTTTGCATCATTTGAATATTAAAATGATAGGATAAAATAATAATTTTTATTATTTATTACATTGAATAAATTTAATAAGTATATATATATATAGCTACATTGAATTGTTGATGTTTAAATAAATACATTTTATATCTGATCATTAATTTGATAGAATAAAGTATTATATATAGTTACTATATTTCTGTGTCTGATTATTAATGTTATAACATTACATTTAGTCATGTAGCAGATGCTTTTATTCAAATCGACTTGCAAATGAGGACAATAGAAGCATCTGTATGATTATTTTATTATCATCATTAAACAAACTGTCTGCTAAATGGCTAAATGTAAATGTTTTTGATTATTAATGAAATCATACAAAAAAGTCAATATGTTTGATAATAAATATTACGCTAATTCTACTTATTTTAATAATGCATTCAAATGATTATATTATTATTATTATATTGTAAAATAATGTTTCTTTTATCACTAAATTAATATATTATATATATATCCTTCTTATTATTAAATGCGATACCTTAATATATATATATATATATATGCTGACAATGATACTTATTTTATAGTTTAAACTGTAAAATATTATTATTTATAATAAAGTTGTGTTTATTGTCATATCTATCTCTCTCTCGCTCTACGGCGATGGACGTCGAAATAACGCTAATGAGCCAAGCCCCACTGCCAGCCAATGAAAACACGGCATTCAAAAGCCTCACCAATCAGCCACTAGCAGAGAGTCGCCTCATTAATTATTCATGACATGCCAATGTTGTTCCAGCTCACGCGGGCTGGCGGCGGAGAACAACACGCCGCGAACGAGTGAAGATCGTCGCCATGGCGACAGCGATTTATCTCGAACATTATCTCGACAGTGAGTACAATTCATTTCGGGAGCATCACGCTGGATTCAGCCGCTTTTTAGGCGGGATGAAGGCGTCTTAAAAGGCCCAGTTTGAGGATGTTTTGGTGGCTAATGTCAGATTAGCATTAGCGAGCTGCAGCTAGTAACGTTAAGACAACAGGTTGATTAGCTTCATGTCGACTCTATGAAACTGCGCGAATCTAATGTATTCTTCTATTTAGTTGTTAGGTCATTATATACACATCTGCTGTGAAGCCACGGCATGTTGTAAACACAGGACAGAAAGTAGTAGTTGTTAGCCAGCATGCTAACAACATGCTAAGTCAAATGTTGTTGTAGTGTAGTGTGTGTATGGACAGAACACGTGTGTGTTTAATATAAACAGAGCGGTTTCTGTATGTTTCTGCTTCAGAATAAAGAGAGGACAGTGACTGACTCGATCCAGAACTTTCCTCCTGCATCTAAACAACATATTAAGTGATGAATGTGTTTATTTCATGACCCTAGGCATTGAAAACCTGCCCTGTGAGCTCCAGAGAAACTTCACACTCATGCGGGAGCTGGACAACAGAGCCGAGGGTGAGAGGACTCTCTGATCCGGGTGTGCTGTCTAGCTAGGGAGCATCTCTGGGCATCATTGGAACATTAAATATGAATCACAAAACAACACAACTCGGGTGGAATGGTTTTTATGTGAGTACGTGACAGTTTCTTCTTCTTCTGTTGCAGAAAAGAAATGTGAAATCGATAAGCTCGCAGAAGAGTACATTAAAACCGTCCGAAACCTGGCTCCGGATCAGAGAGTGGAGCACCTGCAGAAGATCCAGAGCGGATTCAGCAAATGCAAAGAATACAGCGACGACAAAGTGCAGCTCGCCATGCAGACGTACGAGATGGTGAGTAATCCAGCTTAGACGCGAGTGACTTTTAAAACCAAACCTGGAAATATTCTTCACCTTGACTTTACTTTCAGTCATTCAGCAGACGCTTTTATCCGAAGCGACTTACAAATGAGAAACCGTTATTAAAGCTAAAAGCTAAAGCTATATATATATATACACATATATACACACACATTTAAGAAAATAAAAGAAATTAAATAAACATGACAAATGCATACAACGCCATTTCAAAACTAAACATTTAAATGAAAGCAAAAAAATATGAAAAGAACAAAAGGTATTAGAGTATAATAATGATTCTAACATAACACTAAGCCAAACACCAAAAAACAACTACATGTGTATGTACAGCCACACACACATACACACATATACATGTATATAAATACATGCAATATATATATATATGACTTCATTTCCATTTTGTATGTTGAAGTACTGAAATAACTCAAATTAAGTAAAAAACCTATATAGACATAATAAAAAACTAATAAAATGACAACATTACTACAACTGTAAAATAGATAACTAATACAATCAAACTACAATTTAGTAATCCTAAAAAAAAAAATTTATATTATTATTATTATATTTTTTAATTCATTAATGTGAATTAATTTGTGATTTCAGGATTTGCTATACTGAAAATGCCTCTAAATGTTTATTGTTGGCAAAAATCATAGAATAGGCTATTTTTTTTCTTGTAGTAATCATAATTTTCTGTTAATTTTTATATTCAGATCTGAAATATTTAATTGAGTAAAAAATGTTTTGATGTAAAAAATCATAGATTTTTTTTAATAGTAAATATAATTTTATGTGTTTTATACTCGGCTCTAAAATATCGAGTAAAGACTTTTATTGTCAAAAATCATAGAATTTTTATTTATAGTCAATAATAACGGTCTGTGTCTTATACTCAGCTCTGAAATATATTTAATTGAGTAGAAATTGTTAAAAATCATTAACATTTTTAGAGTAAATATCATTTTCTGTATCATATACTCGGCTCTAAAATATTAAATTGAGTAGAAAAGTTTTATTGCCAAAAATCATATAATTTTTTTAATAGTAAACAATGATCTATTTTATACTCCGCTGTAAAATATGTAATTGAGCAGAAACTGTTTTATTGTCAAAATGATACAGTAGGTTTATAGTAAATATAAAATCTATATTTTACACTCATTGAGTAGAAACTGTTGTATTCTCAAAAATCAGATTTATTCAATATATTTTTGTATTTTATACTCGGCTCTAAAATATTTAATTGAGTAGAATTTGCAATTGATAAATGCAAATATGTATATGATTTTTAGTTTAACTTCATTTAGGCAATAAATACAATTTTGTTTTGACATTTTAACTCGAAATGAAAAGGAAATTAGACTAAAGTATTTCTTGCTCTCTGAATCATGATAAACAGAAAGATGCTTATAAATAAATAGTCAATGACTAATGTGTTGAAATAGTTTGATTCAAATACATTCATTTTGTTCTTGGTATTATTATTAAACATAACGTGAGCCTTCTCTCACCAGGTGGACAAACACATCCGAAGGCTGGATGCCGATCTCGCTCGCTTTGAGAATGAGCTGAAGGAAAAGTTGGACGTCAGTGGCTACGAAAGTCCAGACAACAGAACGGCCAAGAGTAAGACAGACTGTGGCTTGATTTGGCCAAATATAACATGTGTCAACATGATGTACGAGGAGAATAAAACCCAACTGCTGTCCTTCATAGAGGTAGGCGGTCGAGGAAGCCTGAAGGAAAAACG
>NW_015507460.1:24835-59926 GCF_001515645.1 Sinocyclocheilus grahami | reverse complement strand
ACACACATTTAAGAAAATAAAAGAAATTAAATAAACATGACAAATGCATACAACGCCATTTCAAAACTAAACATTTAAATGAAAGCAAAAAAATATGAAAAGAACAAAAGGTATTAGAGTATAATAATGATTCTAACATAACACTAAGCCAAACACCAAAAAACAACTACATGTGTATGTACAGCCACACACACATACATACATATACATGTATATAAATACATGCAATATATATATATATATGACTTCATTTCCATTTTGTATGTTGAAGTACTGAAATAACTCAAATTAAGTAAAAAACCTATATAGACATAATAAAAAACTAATAAAATGACAACATTACTACAACTGTAAAATAGATAACTAATACAATCAAACTACAATTTAGTAATCCTAAAAAAAAAAATTTATATTATTATTATTATATTTTTTAATTCATTAATGTGAATTAATTTGTGATTTCAGGATTTGCTATACTGAAAATGCCTCTAAATGTTTATTGTTGGCAAAAATCATAGAATAGGCTATTTTTTTTCTTGTAGTAATCATAATTTTCTGTTAATTTTTATATTCAGATCTGAAATATTTAATTGAGTAAAAAATGTTTTGATGTAAAAAATCATAGATTTTTTTTAATAGTAAATATAATTTTATGTGTTTTATACTCGGCTCTAAAATATCGAGTAAAGACTTTTATTGTCAAAAATCATAGAATTTTTATTTATAGTCAATAATAACGGTCTGTGTCTTATACTCAGCTCTGAAATATATTTAATTGAGTAGAAATTGTTAAAAATCATTAACATTTTTAGAGTAAATATCATTTTCTGTATCATATACTCGGCTCTAAAATATTAAATTGAGTAGAAAAGTTTTATTGCCAAAAATCATATAATTTTTTTAATAGTAAACAATGATCTATTTTATACTCCGCTGTAAAATATGTAATTGAGCAGAAACTGTTTTATTGTCAAAATGATACAGTAGGTTTATAGTAAATATAAAATCTGTATTTTACACTCATTGAGTAGAAACTGTTGTATTCTCAAAAATCAGATTTATTCAATATATTTTTGTATTTTATACTCGGCTCTAAAATATTTAATTGAGTAGAATTTGCAATTGATAAATGCAAATATGTATATGATTTTTAGTTTAACTTCATTTAGGCAATAAATACAATTTTGTTTTGACATTTTAACTCGAAATGAAAAGGAAATTAGACTAAAGTATTTCTTGCTCTCTGAATCATGATAAACAGAAAGATGCTTATAAATAAATAGTCAATGACTAATGTGTTGAAATAGTTTGATTCAAATACATTCATTTTGTTCTTGGTATTATTATTAAACATAACGTGAGCCTTCTCTCACCAGGTGGACAAACACATCCGAAGGCTGGATGCCGATCTCGCTCGCTTTGAGAATGAGCTGAAGGAAAAGTTGGACGTCAGTGGCTACGAAAGTCCAGACAACAGAACGGCCAAGAGTAAGACAGACTGTGGCTTGATTTGGCCAAATATAACATATGTCATAATCAACATGATGTACGAGGAGAATAAAACCAAACTGCTGTCCTTCGTAGAAGTAGGCGGTCGAGGAAGCCTGAAGGAAAAACGGCGGCCGAAAGGAAGAGGACGCAAACCTTCAGACGACGACTCGCCACGGAAAAAGAAAACGAAGAACAGGTGAGAGTCACAGAGCACGAACTTTAGAGGAACAGTTCAACCGCAAATGAAAGCTTATTAGGATGAGTTTGTTTCTTCATCGGATTTGGAGAAATACAGCATCGCATCACTGTCTCACCAATGGAAGTGAATGGGTGCCGTCAGAGTCCAAACAGCTGATAAAAACATCACAATAATCCACAAGTAATCCAACTAATCTTGTGAAGCCAAAAACTGCGTTTATAAGAAACAAATCCATCATTAAGACGTTTTTAACTAAAATACTATCCATAATTACGCTTCCTCCGGTGAAAAAGTGGTCTGGTCTGAATCAGGAGAGAAATCTGCACAGATCAAGCAGCAGTCCAAAACAGCTCTAAACAAACATGTGACCCTGCAGCACAAAAGCAGTGTTAAGTCGCTGGGGTATATTTGTAGCAATAGCCAACAATACATTGTATGGGTCAAAATTATACATTTTTCTTTTATGCCAAAAATCATTAGGATATTAAGTAAAGATCATGTTCCGTGAAGACATTTTATAAATTTCCTACCGTAAATATATCAAAACTTAATGTTTGATAAGTAATATGCATTGCTAAGAACTTCATTTGAACAACTTTAAAGATGATTTTCTCAATATGATTTTTTTGCACCCTCAGATTCCAGATTTTCAAATAGTTGTATCTCGGCCAAATATTGTCCTATCCTAACAAACCATACATCAATGGAAAGCTTATTTATTCATGTATAAATCTCACTTATGACTGGTTTTGTGGTCCAGGGTCACATATGTGGGTTGATGTTATGTGGACTTTTTCACTGGAGGAAGTGTTATTATGTTTTATGGACATGGGATTTTAGTTAAAAACGTCGTAATGATTGATTTGTTTCAGCTTTTGATGTTAACTGATGGACTGGTGAGGTGTGGATTATTGTGATGTTTTTATCAGCTGTTTGGACTCTCATTCTGACGGCACCCATTCACATCCATTGCTGAGCAAGTGATGCAATGCTACATTTCTCCAAATCTGATGAAGAAACAGACTCATCTGCATCTCGGATGTTTACTCAAAAATACAGGTTTGAAGTGACATTTACGTTGTTTTCTCGTCTCCGCAGCCCTGAGTTCTCTGAATCCATCCTTCCAGTTCACCCGTCAGACGTCTTAGACATGCCCGTTGACCCCAATGAGCCCACATACTGCCTGTGCCACCAAGTGTCATACGGAGAAATGATCGGATGCGACAACCCAGACGTACGACGTGACGCTTTAAACGGTTTACTAGCATTTCCTCATAGTATTTATTTAACCAAAATGCCTTTGTTAACAGTGTCCCATTGAGTGGTTTCACTTCGCTTGCGTTGATCTGACAACCAAACCCAAAGGGAAATGGTACGTCGGTCTGTTCACGAGAACCCGGCAATATCTCTGTTTCCAACATCAGAAAACAACGTCTCTTTTCTGTCTTCCAGGTTCTGTCCACGATGCACCCAGGATCGAAAGAAAAAATGAGATGCACATTTGTAACGTTGAGAGATTACATTTCTATATGAATATATACGTATGCATATATATATATATATATATGTATTCTGTCTAAGTGGTAAAATAGGATAATATATACTCCTTGGCCATGATGAAATATTCGAGGGTCGCGAGGAAACAAAGTTTTTATTTTTCAAAGTACTTAAAATGTTTCCATATGTTTAAGTTTCATTCTGTGGTGTCAAATTGTCATTTTCAGACAATCTAGGATATATTATATATGATATACATATATTTTTTTTCTTTTTACTTACTGATTAGTATGTATTTAAATTTTACGAAGCTTCAAGCAAATATCATGTCATTGTGCTTTGCTCGTGAAATGTTTTTAGCGTGGCACAAGTCGTTCGAAAGAATTTTGCACACTTTTAACACGCTGAATTCGGCAGCAAACATGATTTGTATTTGCCGTTCTTGCACTTAAAGTATAATGCGACTACTTTTTTTCTGCAACTATCGATTTGCGTTGAAATTCAACTTGTTGTTCAAGCAGAGTGAAACTTTGAAGTGCAAGTGATACGTTTTATTGTTATAATTATGTAATTACAGACGATAATCCAAAATCTCACTCAGCATAAGTGCCGTTGTTTAAGTTTCTTTTTTCCCCATTCAAATGTTGCTTTATCCTTCGTTATTAGCAAGAATATTTTGCAGAACTTAAAGGAACACTCCACTATTTTTTAAAATAGGCTAATTTTCCAACTCCCCTAGAATTAAACAGTTGAGTTTTACCGTTTTCGAATCCATTCAGCCGATCTCCGGGTCTGGCGGTAGCACTTTTAGCTGCAGCTTAGCATAGATGATTATTCTTTGATTATTACGCCGGAATGAGAGTATAGTTCCTAGCCATTTCGGCCTAGAAAATCATAACTTTTCATTTTCCGTCGGTCTTAGTACTACAGAAGAGTCAAGTTTTAAATAGGAAAAATATCGAAACTATTTGGTCATTTTTGAGCGAGATGCTAACGGTCTAATCAGATTCAATGATCTATGCTAAGCTAAGCTAAAAGTGCTACCGGCAGACCCAGAGATCGAAAACGGTAAAACTCAACTGTTTAACTCTAGGGGATTTGGAAAATGAGCCTATTTTCAAAAATAGTGGAGTGTTCCTTTAAAGCAACTAACTACAGTGGAAGCTTGTTTCCACATCAGAATTAAAAATTAAAGAAGTTATCTAACAATTCAGATTTGTTTCTCGCCATTCTCAAAATGTCGCAATTCTGAAGCTGATGTGGCAATAAACTTGAATCAAGTCAAGAAGTCATGTCGCAATTCTGCCTTTTTTTCTCATTATGGCGAAAAACGAAGTCTGAATTGTGAGATAAAATGCCGCAATAATGTTTTTTATTCTGTGGCATGAAAAAAATGAATTGCGAGATATAAAATATATAAAGAGATAAAGTTTTTTCTCACAACTGCGAGTTTACATTTCTCAATTCTTTAGTTTATATCTTGCAATTGTGTTTTTGTTACCACCTGGGAATAAAAAAAAGGGTAATTGCGACTTTTTATGCTTTGAGTTTATATTTCGCAATTCTGACTTTTTGTCGCAGTTGCGAGTATTATATCTCGCAATTCTTTAGTTTGTATCTTAGATTATATATTTAGTTTATAAAAAGCCACAATTACTTTTTATTCTGTGGCAGAAACCAAAAAAGCTATTTTTTGTTTCTGCTATGTAATAAAAAGTAAAAAAAAAAATTATGACGACTTTTTATCATAATTCTGAGTTTATATCTCACAATTCTGACTCTTTTGCAATTGCAAGTTTATAAGCTTTAATTTGTATCTTTGAATTCTGACGTTTTTCTCGCAATTGCAAGTTTAATTCCGTGGCACAAAAAAAAAAGTTTATATTTCTTTAGTTTATATCTCGCAATTGTGTGTGTTTTTTGCTTCTGCCGTGGAATAATTTTTTTTTAAATGTAATTGTGACGTTTTATCTCATAATTCTGAGGTTATATCTCACAATTTCGATTTTTTTTTCTTGCAATTGCAAGTTTATATGTCAGTTTAGACTTTTCTCGCGATTCTTTAGTTTCTATCTCACAATTCTTACTTTTTTCTCAGAATTGTGAGATATAAACTCATAATTGCAAGAAAAAAAAATCCGAATTGTGAGATAAAATGTCAGAATTACCATTTTTACTCTGTGGCACAAAAAAATTATTGTGAGATCAATTTTTCTTTCTTTAGAATAGCTATCTTTAGTTTATATCTCGCAATTGTGTTTTTTTTGCTTCTTCCGTGGAATAAAAAAATGTAATTGTGACTTTTTATCTCGTAACTAAAAAAAATTCTCGCAATTGCAAATTTGTGTCAATTCAGACATTTCTTCTCAGAATTGAGACTTTATATCTCGCAATTCTTTAGTTTCATAATTGTGAGATATAATCTCATAATTGCCAGGAACAAAGTCCAAATAGTGAGATAAAAAGTCGCAGTGCGCGGAAACAGGCTAGCATAAACCACCATGTTTCAAACTCCGTCTTGAAGAAGCGTCTTGCTCCAGTTCTCAGTGTTTTAAGCGGGTGGTTTTGGCAGTATCTGCCATCATTTCTCCAGCAGCTTTGATGCACTTTTTAATCGACCAGATTTGGCACTTACGGCCAGAACGCTTTCCGATTCAGTGCCGTTTTTATGGCTTTTTTTAAAGGTTGGAAAAGCAAACCAGCTGTCAGTGGATCAACCAAAGTGAGATCAAGCGGTGTTAACACTGCTCTCGTGTTATTTTATCATTCTATATGTGATCCAAATATAAAACATGAAATATTTCTTCCATCATACTGACGTGAGACTACCTTATTGAACACACGTGCCTGTACGTTGTATCGTGTCATCAATACTGAGAAGAATCCACAAGGTTGAAAGTGTGACAATCAAGTAGCGTTTTATTTTTTCATGTTTAACTATCCCTGAAATATATGGACTAGATGTTCCGTACAGCTTTTCGTAAAAACAAATAAATATTTACCATTACGTCTCCTCTGTGTAATTTATGTAAAGTTTTGTGATATGAAGCAGTGTTGTTTTAGTATCATTACTATACTTAGTATTTATTAATATTTTGTATTTAGTTTTATATTTTCCCTCTTCATTTTATTTTTAAAGTTTTAATCATTTTAGTAAATGTAAAATATATATATATTTACAATCTTATTTGTTAATATTTTGATTTCAGGTTTTTTTTGTTATATGTTTGTTTTACATTTTTTGTCATTAATTAAATTTTTTTCTTTTAGATATGTCTTCTATCTGAGTATTTATGGACATTTTGAATTTAGTTTTCATTTATATATTTTCCATTTTCATTTTATTTTAAAGTTTTAATAATTCGTTTTTTCTGTCTTTATGATTAGTTGTCTTTTGAATGTTTAATTATTAACATATTTAATTTAATATTTTCTCTTTTCATTTTCGTTTGAAAGTTTTAGTAATTGTATTGTTAAATACTGTATGTCTGTTTAGTTTGTATTAATTTTGAGTTGACTTTTAGTACTTCAACCTAAACTAAACAAAAATAAGAAACTAATTTAACTGCATTGACTAAATTTTTTTTTTTTTACAATTTATTTATATATATTTCTGTTAACATTTAATAATTTTTTTAAATTAATGTTAAATGTGTTTTAGCATGTTTAGCTTTTGTTGGTGTTTTGGTACGACTAAAAATTTATAATATTTATGTAAAAAAAAGAATCACACAAGGTTCTAAAAAAATGTTGAGGCTTAGGGTTTCAGTGTCCTCCATTTTTTACATTTATTTAATGAAATATTAAAGTATTTTCAATATTATCGATGCTATTTTATGTAAAAGAATCAAATAGATAAGACCAAAAAAAACCCATCACGTAATGTTTACCATAGAGGACGTGACCTTAAAACAACATGTAGCAGCTAATGTATAGTTCAACATTAGACTTCAACAGAAGCCCCATAATGCACCAGCTCTCCGTGTGTCTTCATTCTGGATCAGTCTGAAATCCGCTCCAGTGCGTCTGATCCTCTAAAGCTCCTCATCGGACTGCCCTTCATCCCAGCTGCACGTCTCTGGCACGCTGTTCTCTGGAAACGCCACCTCCAGATCGTACACGAAGTCCGCATCCTCCTTGTGTTTGCGGTTGCGCTCGAACAGCTGGTCCATCTGGGCCTTCCTGCGGTTCAGCTCGTCATCGCTCAGTTTATTCAGGTCCTCGTCGCTGGGGTGGGACACCCGTCGGGCGGCGAGACTCTCCTCCAGACTGAGACCCTTCAGATGGTCTCGGAGTATGAGGTGAAGCCTTTCCAGCTGAGCCAAAGAAACCGTCTCCAGATACATGCTGTGACGCGCGTGATGCTTCAGTCTCTCTGCTGCTCGACTGCAGTCTAGAAACAGGGTGTAATACTTTATATTCACATTCATTAAAACAATCGTTCAGCCAGAAATAAAACTAGCTGAAAATGTGCTCATCTTCAGGGCATCCGAGATGTAGATTTGGAGAAATGTAGCATTGCATCACTCGCTCACCAATGGAAGTGAATGGGTGCCGTCAGAATGAGCGTCCAAATAGCTGATAAATACATCACAATAAGTAACCCACGGCACTCCAGTCCATCAGTTAACATCTGGAGACGACGAAAGCCAAGCCAAAACAGCTGTAAACAAATATGTGGCTAGATTTCGATGTGAGAGACAACAGGAGACGGACACCGGAGGAAGTGTTATTATGGACTCATATGTGACCCTGGAGTCGCTGGGGGATATTTGTAGCAATAGCCAACAATAAACTGTATGGGTCACAATTATAGATTTTTCTTTTATGCCAAAAATCATTAGGATATTAAGTAAAGATCATGTTCCATGAAGATATTTTGTAAATTTCCTACCGTAAATATATCAAAACTTAATGTTTGATTAGTAATATGCATTGCTAAGAACTTCATTTGGACAACTTTAAAGATGATTTTCTCAATATTTCGATTTTTTTGCACCCTCAGATTCTCAAATATTGTCCTCTCCTAACAAACCATACATCAGCGGAAAGCGTATTTATGAAAGCTTTCATTCGAATTTCGAAGATTTGACCCGTATGCCTGGTTTTGTCGTCCGGGGGGTCACATATTTTAACCAGAAATGATTTTTTTTTTAAGTTAAAAACATTTCAATAATGTATGTGTTCTTTACAAACACGCAGCTACATTAACTGATTGGACCGGAGTCGTCTGTGGATTACTGTGATGTTTTTATCAGCTGTTTGGACTCTCACTCTGACGGCACCCGTTCACTTCCATTGATAGCATGCTACATTTCTCCAAACCTGATGAAGAAACACACTCGTCTACATCTCTGACGGCCTGAAGGTGAGGACATTTTCAGCTAATTTGTCATTTCAGGTCAACGGCTCCTTTAAGTCAGTAGCCTATGTAATATGCATCTAAGGGCTCCTTTCTGCGTTACATTAGAAAGCGTCGCTCTCAGACAGACTCACCTGAATACTGAGAGAA
This sequence comes from Sinocyclocheilus grahami, assembly GCF_001515645.1. Taxonomy (NCBI): domain Eukaryota; kingdom Metazoa; phylum Chordata; class Actinopteri; order Cypriniformes; family Cyprinidae; genus Sinocyclocheilus; species Sinocyclocheilus grahami. Next base: position 51,227 of record NW_015507460.1, on the reverse strand, counting down.
GCTCCTCACAGGTATGACTCTCTTCCTCATCTTGCTGCTGTTTGTGTGCTCATGATATATGAGGACGATGGAAGGGGGGATAAATGTCACTCCACAGCGCTTCGCTACTATGGACATTTCACTCACGCTTCCAGAAATAATGTCCATAAAGAGTCTATCTTTCTAGTACTGTAACCATAGCAACAGTGCGATATTTCGCGCAGACTACCGGAATGTTGAGCACTCGCTTGTTTCGCTCCGGTTTTCTTAAAGGCGCAGGCACACATTTAACACGATGCACGCGTTCGTAAATAAAGCGTCTGCTGAGCGTCAAACGAACGCGTTAGAGTTGTTGCGAGGTTTGCATCGCTGTTGTACCGGTTCTGCTTCTGCTGAGGGAGTTTCGCTCGCGACGCTCCACAGCGCCATCTACCGGAGCGACGTAATCAGACCCGGAAGTGAAACTGGGATGATTACAGCATGGCTATAGGTTTTATTTATTAGCGTTTTGTGTTTTATCCGTCGTGGGAATTCAAAACAAGGTATTTGCAATGCTAGACGTGCTTGATTTATCATCAATTCGCATCAAATAAATGACAAAGCCTAATCCCCCCCATTCAGCAGATTGTAGTCCATTAGGAATGGTTGAAGTCAGTGTCGGTGTCTGTGAAGATCTCCAAAGCAGGATTTCACAGGTCTACTACCCAGAAGGTTGGGTTACTAGGTTGGGTTAACCATTTAACCCACCTGCTGGGTCAAAACAACCCAATTGCTGGGTTTGTCCCTATTTTACCCAGCACTGGGTTGTATTTAACCCAGCATTTTTTAGAGTGTATGTTTACCGCGTCTCGATGGTTAAATACGGTGTTTGGTTTCTAGAGATCTTCAATACAGAGTTCAGTGGAGCAACACAGATCACGAGGTCCAAGCTTTACTGGTCCAGAAGCTGCCCAGTGGAGTCTATGTGGACGCATACCAGCTGGAAACTCTGAGGCGCGACACGGGGTTGGAGGTCAACGCGGTTGTAGTCGGCGTATTAGGTGTCCGTTTGTAAACACTGCATTAACTAACACTGCTTTATTGTGTTGTAGGTTCTCCTGGATTCAGAGGTCGATCTGGAAGCTCCAGAGTATCTGTCCTCTGGGTTCACGGCGCTGGTTTTTCTCTCGGGAACGCACGAGGCTGTGGCTCACGGCCGATATCACAGACCCTCAGACTCCAGGAAGCCAGTGAAAGTAGACATGGAGCCGCCCAGAGTGCTCCTCAGATCAGACCAGTGTGAGACGCTGCAGACGCGCGCGCTCAGTGAGTGAGTCAAGCCTGGTCTGTCTGCTGAACCCAGCGTGTTTCTGTGCTTCTCTCAATCACAGGCCGCACACTGAGTCCTGGGGTACGTGGTGTAGGGGTCGAGGCTCCCTGTACCGTCAGCAACCACAGCATCTGCTCATGGATGAGATCCTGGATCTAGAGGGGATGCTTATCCAGCCAAAGTGCTGGGACCCTGGACCACAAAACCAGTCATAAGGGTCAATTTTTTTTAAATTTACATGTAGACTGCTTTTGTGCTGCAGGGTCACATATTATATAATAATAGATAATATGTGTATTGTTAATAAATAATATTTTAGTATAATGCAGTATGTGTCATAATAACATGATTTTGAGTAATATTTTATGTATTGTATAATAATAGCAATGTGTTTTAATAATTGTATCTTTATAATGTTATTTATGAAAACATTATATGTTTAATATAATAATAATAATATATCATTGCATACGTACATATTTGAATGTAATTAATATATCATATGTAGTATTATTATAATGATAATAGTTTCTATAATGTACAATATAATAATAATGATACATACTTTAATATAGGCTAATGTAATATTAATATGAATAAATATGTATTATAGCAAAGTTCATGCATACGTTAATGTAAATTATATGTAGTGTTATTATTTATAATTGCATATTATATAATAATAGCATAATATAATTTTATTTATAATAGTAATAGGCCTACATAGCAAAGTTCATGCATATTTGTAAGTAATATATTTGTAATTATTTATAATAATATATAATATGCACAAAATTGACTTTAACACACACACACGCATACTTAAGATATTTTTATTTAATATATAACAATACATATTTTGATTTGATTAATATTTAATATATCATAGCAGTGTTCATGCATGCTTTAATAAATTGTATATTCATCATAATATCATTTATAATAATTAATTTTGTATAATATAATTATAACATATATATGTATGATAGTAACATATAACAATATTATTATTATTAATAATAAAATACCACATGATACATAATATTTTTATATAATTTTATATTTATAATAGCATTATTTATAATAGAAATATTATTTTATGCAATATACAAAACTATTTCGATTTTTTTATTATTATTAATATTTATATATAACATTGCGAAGTTCATGCATACTTAAAAAAAATGTATATTTATAATAATACTAATAATATTTATTATAGCAAACTTCATGCATGTTTTAATAAATTGTATATTCATCATATCATGTATAATATAATTATAACACATATTTATGATAGTAACATATAACAATATTATTATTAATAATAAAATACCATATGATACATAATAATATTTTTATATAATTTAATATTTATAATAGCATTATTTATAACAGAAATATTAGTTTCTACAATATATTAAAATATTTAGATGTTTTTATTATTATTAATATTTATATATAAAATATATTTAAAAATGTATATTTATAATAACACTAATATTTATTATAGCAAACTTCATGCTTGTTTTAATAAATTGTATATTTATAATAACATTATATTTCATTATAAACATTTTATAATGTAACAATAACAAATATGTAAGTATAGTTTGATATTATAATAGCATGGAGTAAATGCAGTGTTTTTGCTGCTGCGTGTGGTGATCCTCACAGTGTGTACTGAGCTGTGTTTACCTGCTCTCAAACATCTGACCACAGGCTGACAGATCCCTCACACAGAGCTAGAGCTAGAGCTAGAGCTAGAGCAGTGCTTCAGAGAAACGTGCATGCGTGAATAGGATGCTATCAGAGTGGATTCATAATCATGTGTTACTCTGATTGTAAATAAAGCTGGATATTACTTTGTTTAAAAATATTTATTTTGCGTCTGTCTGTTATCACATCAATGTTTGAAATGAAATAAAATATGAAAAATATTTTAAATAAATTATTAGCATTAAGATTATTTCTATTATATATATATATATATATATATATATATATATTTATTTATATATATAATGCAATTTTGAAATATATATTAATATTTAAATTAAAAATGTATAATTGTCATAAAAAATATAAATATAATTAATTAAAAAGTTCCCATTAATGCTGATTTAATAATTGTTTAAGTAATATATTTATTGTTAATTTTATGATAACTATTATTAATTTATTCTGACACTATTTTCATGATATGGTTATGGTCATCCTAAAAATCACCTTAATATTTTAATGCTAAATATAATGACTTATTTTATTATCATTATTAATAGTAATAATAAATTATTATTAATCTAAGGACAGTTATTCTGACATTATTTTTCTATATATATATATATATATATATATAATGCAATTTTGAAATATTACATATTCATTTTTAAATTAAAAATGTATAATCGTCATTTTTTTAAGGTTTTATATAAGATGTATAATATAAAGTAAACGATTTAAAATTATATACAATTTATTTTCTCATATTATTACTATTATTTTTATAAAAATAATTGTGAAAATAATATATATTCCTTTTCGAGAGATTCTTTTATGTCTGTTATTACGTCATCAATATTTTGAGACATATATATTTTATTAAGATTAAAATATTGATATATATATATATAATCATAATTGAATGTGTGTGTATACAATTCCAAAGTATCAAATATTTAAATAATATAAATCCTTAAATAAAAGCATAATCCTTAATATTAACGCATTAATGTTTATATAATACATACAGATTAAAAGTAATATACATTCTTTACAGCAATATATGAATTACGCAATATTAATAATTATAATATATTTAATATTTATAAGTAACAATTTTGAAATATTAAATACTTAATTTATAAAATATTGATACATAATCATAATTGAATGTGTGTGCAATATTAATAATTATAATATACATAGTTATAAGTAATTGATTTATAAGTAACAATTTTGAAATATTAAATACTTAATTCAATTTATTTTTAAATATAACATATTGACACATATATAATCATAACTGAATGTGTGCGCGTGTATACAATTCCAAACTATAAAACATTTGAATAATATAAATATTTTTAAAAAGTATAATCCTTAATATTAATGCATTAATGTTTATATATAATGTTTTACAGATTACAAGTAATATATATATATATATATATATGTATTATCAGCAATATATGAATTACGCAATATGCATAATTATAATAAATATATATAAATATATAAGTAATATATACATGTTAATTGCAATAAATAAATCAATAATTCCTGTTAAAAGTAATTCTGGAATTGAAGTCGATCGCCGGACTTTTATTTTGTCGCACCGGAAACAGTCGCTGGCTGTTTGCTGCAGGCGAGGGCAGAAAGAGACGCTGCTGGGCGCCTCCCCTTCCCCAAACCAGCACAAAAAACTACCAAAAATCAAGCGATACGCTGCAGATAACGGCGCAGAAACCTTCCGACGGGGCTTCGGCGTCTCCTCAGGCTCTTCCCGGACAGAGCAGCTCCTCCGCGGCCCGCTGGAGCGCGTCAGACTGAAGTTTGAGCTCCGCTTCGCAGGTGAGCCGCGACAAAACCCGAGATTCTCCTCCGGCCGCGTCCCGAATCCTAGTGTGCTGCCTGCCGCTACCTAGACAGCAGCCGCGAGCGCTCGGGTGCCTCTGTGCAGCGCTGTGTATGTAGGGCTCGTGTCTGCCGGCAGCTTCCAGCTCGGGGTCGTGTGTGTGTGTGAGAGTGCGTGTGTGAGTGAGAGAGCGTGTGTGAGTGAGAGAGCGTGTGTGAGTGAGAGTGCGTGTGTGTGAGAGAGTGCGTGTGTGTGTGAGTGCGTGTGAGTGAGAGAGTGCGTGTGAGTGAGAGAGAGTGCGTGTGTGTGAGAGAGTGCGTGTGTGTGTGAGTGCGTGTGAGTGAGAGAGTGTGTGTGAGTGAGAGAGTGTGTGTGTGAGTGAGAGAGCGTGTGTGAGTGAGAGAGCGTGTGTGAGTGAGAGAGCGTGTGTGAGTGAGAGAGCGTGTGTGAGTGAGAGAGCGTGTGTGAGTGAGAGAGCGTGTGTGAGTGAGAGAGCGTGTGTGAGTGAGAGAGCGTGTGTGAGTGAGAGAGCGTGTGTGAGTGAGAGAGCGTGTGTGAGTGAGAGAGTGTGTGTGTGTGTGTGTGTGTGTGTCGCTTCTGCTCTCGCGCCAGAGAACAGGGAAGATCAACACAACAGTACTGTGTCAGGAAATATGATAATATCATAATTAATTGTTATTTTTATGATGATTATTATTAATTTATTCTGACACTGTTTTCATGATAGTTGATAGCGTACAATAGTTATGATGGTCGTAAAAGTCACCTTAATATTTTAATTAAAAAAATTATTTTAATATGTATTATTTTTTTCATTATTGTTATTATTTAATACTAGTAATTATCAATTATTATTAATCTTAGGACAATTATAAAAAATTTTCTGACATTATTTCCATTATAATTAAGTGTAGTTTAGTATGATTCTAAAAAATTGTCTAAATATTCTTTATGCGAAATATAATTTCATATTTTTAAATATGGAAATGATTCAATCTAAAGTTGCAATAATGGAAAAAAATATATAGTTTCTTATTTTTTTTCCATTAATATTAATCGAGGTATTATTTTCAAGATGAGCAAGTATGAAATTGCAACTTCTTCTTTTTTTATTTATTTTATTTCTTTGTTTTATATACAGAGTTAATATCATTCACTGACTAAACTAAAAATAAAAAAATAACTAAAAATAAATTAATTAATTAAAAAAATTAATTAAATTGAACCGCAATTTCATACTTATCACGATAATTATAGTGTGCATATTTGCAGTGTGATGCAGCAGAAGTGAATGAAGCAGGACTGAGAGGCTGCAGTGTTTCTGATGTGTTTGTTTGCCGCTGGTGTCGTCTGCGTGGCTCATCTCTCCGTTGTGCTTCCCTTCTGCTCCTGCAGCTCTAACTCCTCCTTTTCTTTATCTCCACCTGCAAACGTTCCCCTCCTTTCTTTCTTTTCTGCTCGTCCCGGACCATGTGTGATAATGGGGATCTGGAGGACAAGCCGCCCGCGCCGCCCGTCAGGATGAGCAGCACCATCTTCAGCGGCGGGAAGGACACGCTGGCTGCCAACCACAGCTCCAAGCCCCTGCCCTCGGTGCCCGAGGAGCGCAAGCGCAACAAGATCTACTCCATCTTCTCCGGAGCCGAGAAGGGTACACACTCACACACACACACACACCATTCACTCGCTTCACACGCGGCAGCAAGCGGCGAGAGCCGTGTGAGGAAGAGCTAGGGCTGAAACCGAAGTCGTTTCAGAACCTCTAACCGACGTAATCTTCCCGTGTCGTTTTTTTAATCCTATTAATACTTTCCCCTTAACTCTTGTGCGTCAATTTAAAAAAAGTTACACACCGGTACATAGAGGACAAAAATGTCCTGTCAAAAAACTGTCATAAACATTTGAAGTTTGGGAGTACAGATTGAGTTTCATCTCATTTTAAAGAAGACCCCTGCAGGTTATTGTTGGAGTTTAAAAAAAGTTATAAAAAAATTGAAAACCAACAAAAAGTGTTAATTGATGTTTAAGTTTATGCAAATGATTTATGAGCCGCTTTTATATAAAATTAGTGCTGTATATGCTCTCTCTATATATATATATATAGTGCTGTATATATTATATATATTTTATATAGTGCCGTCAAACAATTCTAAAATAAACGTTTTGTTTACATAATATGTGTGTACTGTGTATATTTATGTATATATAAATACACACATGCATGTATATATTTAATAAAAAAAAATTAAGTTTATATGAAATATATTTATATATACATTTTCTGAATATAAATATATACATGTAAAAACATGTAAATATTTTCTAAATGTATACATGCATGTGTGTGTATTTATATATGCATAACAAATATACACAGTACACACACATATATTATGTAAACAAAAACTTGTATTTTTGGATGCGATTAATCGCGATTAATCGTTTGACAGCACTATATAAAACAAATATTTTATAAACATTTTGAACTCAGAAATTGATAGAAAATCAAAGCCATAAATCTAAACGAGTTGTTCCAAATTTGAGGTTGATATCTCAAAAAATGAGCTTTTAGTGAGATTTTGTTTGGGTGCAGTACCAAACTCTTCCATTAGATGCCAGCAAAGCTCTGCTGGCGTACACAGCGGTGGGATTGTGATTCGCAGTACAGTATGACTTCTCTCTCTCAAATATTACTGGTGCACACTAGGGTTGTGCCGATAGACGATAGTATCGTGTATCGACGATAGACAGATATCGCCTGTGGCTGATGCCTTTGACGATAACAAGACGATTATTATTATTATTATCAGGCTAGTAATACGGTCTAATTAATATTAGGGCTTATTTGTTGCATTAGGGCTATATTTCTTTTTCTGCGTTTTTACAGTATTGCGCGTTGTTTTTATACACTATGGTTCTAACCAATCACACACGATTATGCTGAGCTTGTGAATGCATTGGCCAATCAGAGGCGTTCAGATGAGTCATCGCTGAAACAGTAGCGTTCCTTCACTGATTATAACGGGAGTGTTTTTAAAGCGCGCTAGACTGAGCTTGTGATGATGTTCTGTGGTAATGTAATGTTCTTTGCTCGTTTTCTGTAGCTGCTTTTTGAATAACGGCGGAAATGTAAGCATTATAATTAAAAGCGTACAATGTTTCTATTAATTTATTATCATGTTAAATACAAATTCAGTCATGTTAGAAACATTAGGCTGCTTTTAGCCTTACGCTGGAGTTGGTTCACCTTCTCGCAACGAAACTAAGCAAATAATGAAATAAATTAGCAGGATAAAATCGTGTATCGGCGATCTCGCATGCTGACGATATGAAAATTGAGCATATCGCCCAACACTAGTGCGCACACACAAAACTGTATTTAGGACACGCATACATACCACACTCTTTCATTAGAAATAAAAATCCCACCATGAGTATATTTACAGTACAAACCTTGAAACCAAAAAATGAAACCATCATCAGTAATGCTGTTAGCGTTCAATAATCGTAATCGAGGTAAAGTGTTCAGTTAATCAATATACACAATATTAACACATTATTTACATTTATATTTTTGTTTGCATTAATTTGAACATTTTCCACATTGTTGTTCCTGGTTTTCAGTCATTTAAATTAATTATTATTTGATATAATTATATCATTTTTATATTATTCAAATTTAAATCTGTACTTCTGAAAATGCAATTGTCACACCGCAGGAGTTAAGCAAACGGACAAAGATGCTTAAAATTGCACCTAAATTCATCAACGTTTGAACCGAAAAGGTTGATTTGAAAAGCAGTAGTTGTAAGCTTAGTGTTTGCAGAGCTCTCAGGCTCATGATTTCTGTGCTGGTCGAAGCCGCAGAGGTTTGGTTTGTGACTGTACATGTGGAGATGCATCGCCTCGTTTCACACTCGGGGTTCAGTGTGAAGCGTCGTGACTCTCGGTTGTGGTCGTGATGATGAGAGGCTGTGTGTGTGTGGCGTGTGACAGGCGGCCGAAGGAAGGACCGAGATCGAGAGCGTCCGGAGATCTCGCCGCCGTCAGACTTCGAGCACACCATTCACGTGGGGTTTGACGCCGTCACCGGAGAGTTCACGGTAAGACTGGATATACTCGAACTGTAATTTATTCATTTCAGTTTTCTGTCTAATTACGTTATTGTAAAGTTACGCATATCTATATCCATCTCTAAATAGCAAAAATAACGTATATTATTTTATACATGTAGGCTATATGTGCAGTGTTTTATATATGGAGAGTTTATTTGCAAAAACGGAACTCTTCAGAAAATTTTCAAAAATCATATTTTTTATGTTATCATGGTTTTGTGTTAGTTAGCGGTGTTTTTTTTTTTTTTTTTTTAGTTATTTTTTAACCCAACTGCAGTTTGATTGAGATTTTGAATGCACAATGAAAAACATGATTTTTGAAAATTGTTAAAAACTTTGCAAATGAACTCTTCGTATATATATGTATATATAATTGACATTTCGCAGGTTTTTAAAATATTAAACTGAAGGATTTTAAATAGTTGTTGTTGTAAGGTGTTTAATTAATTAATTAATTTTATTGTAGTTTGTACTGTTATTTGCACTTTGCCGGTAAATATTTAAAGGAATGTAACCAATATAAATACAATTTAAATTATTTGGTTTCAGTGTGAAAAAATGTTCGAATTACTTTCACATATTAAACTTGCATCTATTGTTATTGAAATGTTATGTAATGAGATGTTTTATTTTATATTTTGTAGCTTATACCGCTATGAGCGCTTAACCAATGAATATGTCAAATAATGTAACCAATATAAAACCATTATTATAATATTCTTACTTTTAATGTTACTAGAAAATACTTTTAACGTTTTTATTTCTATTGGATATTAAACGGAATGATTTTAGATCGTTGTTACTGTAATGTTGCAAGATTTCTAATTGTATATTTTACTTTTTTTTATATATATTTTTTTTCTTTGTTGCAGCTTGCACTTCTTAACACTTTACCAATAAGTATTTAAAATAATAAAACCAATATAAAAGTAATTTATTTAAAAAAAATTTAAGTCCTGTTAGACTTTAAGCTGAATTATTTTATTTGGTTGTTATTAAGAAGTTAAAGAAGTAAGAAGTTTAACTGTATATTTTTTAAGTTGGCTGTATGTTTTTTAAGTTGGCTTGAGAAAGCTATTTAAACGTATTCTTCTTCTTACTAAAAATGTTGACTCTGCAACCACATAACACCCTAGCAACCAACCCGAGCACCCTAGCAACCACATAGCAACTACCCAGAGTACCCGAGCAACCGCATAGCAACACCTTAGCAACCACCCGGCACCCTAGCAACCACCCCACATAGCAACACCTTAGCAACCACACAAGGTACCCTAGCAACCGACCTGTGTAACCTAGCAACCGCCTTAGCAACCACATTGCAACACCCTAGAAACCACCCCAGTTAGCATAGCAACCGTCATAGCAACCACTCCAAGTACCCTAGCAACCACCTAGAATACTCTAGCAACCGCTCTAAGATCCTTTATCTATCTATCTATCTAAAGTTTGTCTAGACGAACTTTGTCTAGTTTATCGTTATTTGTTGCTTAAATATACACTGAAGCTGATACATTAAATGAATGAATGAATAAATAAAGTAAAACGATATTCTTATTTTGGAACTGACACAATGGATAATTTACGCTTTTTGACCAAATATCGTAATGTATAGCCGAAATGATGCATAGCTGAAACCTGGTGATTTTCACTTAAAATATCGGCCACATGCTCATCATTTACAGCCGTTATCAAAGGTCAGCACCGATATATACGGCATCGGTGGCTGTGAGTGGATCTGGTTCAGGTTAGATCTGTGGTTTCTCGATCTCTCAGGGAATGCCGGAGCAGTGGGCGCGGTTACTGCAGACCTCCAACATCACCAAATCAGAGCAGAAGAAGAACCCGCAGGCCGTCCTGGACGTGCTCAAGTTCTACGACTCCACGGGAAACGGCCGGCAGAAGTACCTCAGCTTCTCCTCAGGTCTGCTGGACGACTCGCGCTCTCATGCTCACCGTACAGGAACTGTCATGTCGCACTGACCGCTTTTCTCCATGTGTTTGTGTTTAGAGAAGGACGGATTTCCCTCTGGTGAACAGTCGGTATGTGAATCAGTGTTATTGAGATGCTCGTTGTTGTTTCTTAGTAGTTTTTATTTTTGTGTTTTCCATTTTTATTTCAGTTTTAGTCTTTTTATAATTTTTTATTAGCTATTTAAACTTGTTGTTTACCCAGTAAACTTGTTTTTATTTACGACACATTTTATTATTTGTGTTGTTGTTTTTTTTCTCTAAGTTTTATTTGAGTTTTAGTCTTTTTATTTATTATTTTTAGCTATTTAAACTTGTTGTTTACCCAGTGAACTTGTTTTTATTTTATTTTTATTTTATTTTGTTATTATTTTAGTCTTAGTAATTTTAATGCATAAGTAAAACTAAATGAAATGTTGCTTTGGCAATTGGCTGAAATGAAATAAGTTCATAAATGCTAATAAATATGTATTTCTTGTTTTCATAATTTTTCCAAAGTTTTCATTTTTTTTCGTGTTTTGTAATTTTTGTTAGTTTTTTTTTTAAGTGTCTATAAAGGTTTTATTTGAGCTTTAGTTTGAATTATTTTAGTACATGAAGTCAAATTAAATGAAAATTACAAATACTGCTTAGTTTTAGTTTAAATAATTTTGATGTGTTTTTGTAATTTTTATTAGGTTTATTTGTCTGTTTTATAGAATTTTATTTTAATTATAACATTTTATTATTTTAGTTTATTTTAGTACTTAAACGGGAAAAAAAATGTTGCTAAGGCAACTAATAGATTTTTTACATTTTATTTTGTCAGTTAACATTTGTTTTATTTCAAGTAACAAAACCCTTTTTCTAGTTTTCGTTAACAACAAAAACAGTGACTAAACCAGCTCAAGCTGGTTTCTGAATAATAATTGCACTGCTTTCCTTCTCTAAAACCAAAGCCTGTGAAAAAATCACCAGAGCCCTCGTCTCCAGTCAAAACGGTGGATGACGATGAAGACGAAGACGATGAGGAGACGCCGCCACCTGTTGTCGCACCACGACCAGAACACACCAAGAGTGTAAGAAACCATTAAAAATATAGTTTTTATATACATTATACACTATACTTTACAAGTATAGTGTACATAAAAAAAACTCCAGATATTTGGCTATTTACAGTTTTCATTTAGTATAGATTTTCATTTCATTTTTAAGAATTATTTAGTAATGTAGTTTTTTTCCCCTTTAACATTTTTGCTTTTTTGTTATGTTTATTTAGTTAAACAATAGCGTTGTTATGGGAATTTTGGGATATTGCATCAAAATATTCTGGAAGGAAATGCCAAGATGTGCTTAAAAGCTAGTAGTATTGAGATGCTATTATTTTTAGAATTTATAAAAAAAAATATTTGTAGTATTTTTGTTGGGATTTTTTTTTTGTAGATTTTTTTTTTTTTAAGTATAAAAATACAAAAACCATTAGGTGGAAATGCCAGGATGAACTTAAAATCTGTAAAAAACAAAACAAAAAAAACGTTTTGATCTGGTGGTATGAGATACTATAGGTTTCATTTAAATTTGTAGATCTTTTTTTAAACAAATTTTTAGTAATTTTGTTGGGATTTTTTTTTTGTGATTTTTAGTAGTTTTTATTTTTTTATTTTATTTTTTTATATTGCATCAGAAACACCAGATTGAAAATGACAGATTTTTTTGTTGTTGTCATTTTTAGTAATTTTTGTTCTTTTAAAATGTCCGTATAGTTTTTATTATTTAACTAAATGAAAATTATAATGGTTGACTTCACAAGTAGCTGAAACAAAAAATAACGTTTATTTTATTTCAAGTAATGAAAATGAATTTTTTCATTTAAATTTCTTTTGCTCCCAGTTAACTGTGATAACTCTTGTTATTTCAGGTATATACTCGACCATCGGTCATCGACCCCATCCCTCCTCCAGTGACGTCTCCAGACAGCGAGGTAGCATCGAAGGCAGGCGACCGACAGAGACCCAAAAAGGGCAAGATGACGGACGAGGAGATCATGGACAAGCTCCGTACGTCACCGTATAAGAAGTTCTTTGCGCAATTTCACTGCTTCGCGAGATTCAAACCACATGTCCACTGTTTGTTCTCCGACAGGAACTATAGTCAGTATTGGAGATCCAAAAAAGAAATATACACGATACGAGAAGATCGGACAAGGGTAGGTCCTGAAATTCTTTGCAACATGTTATTGTTTCGTTAATGGATGGAGATCAATAATTGAGTCTTTCCACAGAGCTTCGGGAACGGTGTTCACTGCCATCGACGTTGCTACTGGACAGGAGGTAATGCAAGAGAGCGAAACGGATTCATTGTTGTTCCTTTTTCCCACTTTCGTCATCTCAACGCGTTTCTGTCTCTCAGGTGGCCATCAAACAGATCAACCTGCAAAAGCAGCCCAAGAAAGAGCTTATCATCAACGAAATTCTCGTCATGAAGGAACTGAAGAATCCAAACATTGTCAACTTCTTAGACAGGTAACCGCTCTTCAAGAAACAACATCTCTTGTGAATTTTGTGAACTTGGCCTTCACTTCCAGGTAAGGAATTTCCAAGTTTACATTAATAATTGCATACCCCTTAGCATTTTTAGGCAAATTTTGGGATATCACAGCTTAAAATCTGTGTAAAACTTTAGAAGTGGATATTTTCAATCCGATAGGAAGACGTGCGCAGAAACTGTGATGTAAACGTGTTTACCGAATACATTCCTCAGTGCGCAACAAACTTGCATGACGTTGCCTCAACAGAATGTGTGATTGGATAACTGGACTAACAAGTGCACAAATCTCATCGCACACCAATTGGAAGGTTGTTTTAGTCATTCTAAAGTGCACAAATGCAAGATAACACAACAGCTTTTATTAATCGTAATTTAACTTTTGTAATTTTCCTTTCGGAAGTAATTTATTATGGTGGAAAAAGAGAAAGTGTTTTGCAGCATCTTCCATCTTTATTATTGACACTTAGCACCAGTTTCCAAAGAAGTGACAAATTTGTCCTCTTGAGCACATGGTTTGTTTGTAAAAGTTTTATGCGATATTCCAGTTTGTTTTTGAAAAATTTGTAACTTTGGTTGTAAAACTAGCTAATGATGCCATGAAGGTTTAAGATTGTTAATTGTGCAAAAGTTTTATGCAATATAACAGTTTTTCGCACAACTTAAATTCGTAACTTTGATTGGAGAAATAGCTGATGATGCCATGAAGGTTTAAGATTGTTAATTGTGCAAAAGTTTTATGCAATATAACAGTTTTTCGCACAACTTAAATTCGTAACTTTGATTGGAGAAATAGCTGATGATGCCATGAAGGTTTGAGAATGTTGATTGTGAACGTTTTATGCAATATTCCAATTTCTCACACAAGTTTAATTCGTAAATTTCAATGGAAACGGCTAATGAGTTTTAAAAGTGTAAATTGTGCAAATGCAATATTCCAGTTTTTGCACAAGATAAATTCGTATTCTTCAATGGAAACATAGCTACAAGATGCCATGAAGGATCAAGAGTGTTAATTGTGCATGTTTTAAGCAATATTCCAATTTTTGCACAAATTAAATTAATATCTTTGGTTTGAAACACAGCTAATGGTGCCATGAAGGTTTGAGTGTTAATTGTGTAAATGTTTTGTGCAATATTTAAACTTTTTTTTAGTAGTTAAATTTGTAACTTTTGATGGAAACGGCTAATGATTCTATTAAGGTTTGAGTGTTAATTGTACATTTTGTATGCAATATTCCAATTTTTCGTTTAATTAGTAACTTTCACTGGAAACATAGCTATTTATGCCATGAAGTTTTACAAGTGTTAATTGTGCAAATGTTTTAAGCAGGTTTCCAGTTTTTCCACATAACTTTAATTCGGAACTGGTTGAAAACATAGCTAATGATTCCATGAAGTTTTATCAGTGTTAATTGTGCAAATGTTTTTTTTTTTCTTTCATAAAATTAATTGAATTTGTAACTTTGATTGGGAAAACTAGGTAATGATTCCACGAAGGTTTGCAAATGTTTAATGCAGTATTCAGATTTTTAGCTTAACTTAAATTTGTAAATTTAGATGGAAACATAGCTAATGTTGCCATGAAGGTGTGCAAATTTTTTATGTTACATTCCAGTTTTTTGCACAAATTTAATTTGTAGCTTTCAATAGAATCTTGACTATTGATGCCATGAAGATTTATGAGTATTAATTGTCTCTGCTACAGTTTTCTGGTAGGTGAGGAGCTGTTTGTCGTGATGGAGTACTTGGCTGGTGGCTCGCTCACAGACGTCGTAACCGAGACATGCATGGACGAGGCCCAGATCGCCGCTGTATGCCGAGAGGTGCGTTGAAGTCGAAGCATCCTCCCGTCAAACTCATAGACTTGCTGAATTTGTTTTTTGGGGGAAACCCTGACAATAAATGCACAGTTGAACTCTGTTCAAAATCAGGCCTTGTATGTGTTAACAGAAAGTAACCCTGTCGCTTAACTAATGAACTTCCTCTTGTCTGATATCTTACAGTGTTTGCAGGCACTGGAGTTTCTGCACGCTAATCAGGTCATTCATCGAGACATCAAGAGTGACAACGTGCTTCTGGGAATGGACGGTTCTGTCAAGCTCAGTATGTTCTCGCTTCTGCATGCAAACGCTCTGGTTTTTATGAGTGGAAACGGACTGAAGTGTGAATTTCAGTTATATCGCAGCACAAAGATGTTGATTGTGGTTAGGTGCAAAATCTTTGAAAGGTGCCTTCACACCTGGTGCTCTGAGAACCAGACGCAGTAAGCGTCATGTTTGGTTTGGTTTAGCTGCTCGTTCTGAATAATTGAGCTCTTGTGAGCCAAAACTTGACGACTATAAAGAAACCGTAAGTAAACCGTTCCAACAATAGACGTTCAAGTGAATAAAGTGTTTGGTTTTCACCCAACAGCACTTATTTGAAGAAATGTCATTAGTAATTTTTATGTAATCTGATAACACTTAGTCAACTCTGTTTATCGCAGCCAACAGCCTTTTCATTATTGCAACGTTTCTTCTGAAGTTTTGCACCCTAGACATGCAGTGTGAATCAAACTAGCCCACAATAAAATCCATAATTGACTTTAGTCAGGGTAGATGCCATGTTTATTTAGACACTAAATAAAATGAGGCTATGAATGGGCCTTATTCGTGAAAAAACAACCTGTGTAAATCAATCATGAAACATAGTTTGGTTTACTTAACTGTGATTTTATGAACAATTTGGACTTGTTTCATGAATGGGACCCATTACGTCTTGGGTTACGTTACATTTTTTTCAGTCTAGTTTTCAAAGTCTACTGGAATTGTTTTAGAATTGTATTTTTGGCATTTTGCCATCTTCTTGGTCAACACCAAATTACGCAACCATATGATGCACTGGTCTACAATTTTCACTTTGTGATTGTCATTGGTGTTAAAAATGGCATCTAATGCGACTGAGGTCCATAAGTTCCATATAAGTCGTCAATGAAAGGAAATAAACTAAAATAAAATCTTTTTCATCTCCTGCTCCGCAGCGGACTTTGGATTCTGTGCTCAGATCACTCCCGAACAGAATAAGAGGAGCACCATGGTGGGAACAATGATGTAAGCGCCGCAATACAACATGGAGGTAAGATTTGAGTTAAAACAGTGTTTTGTTGTTACTGCAACACTACAAAACTTTTTTTCCTCTTGTTTTTAATATCAAAAGACACTCTCAATCTGAACTCAGTAAGACGAGTGTAGCAGCTAATGGGGGCAACAATGTTTTTTCACTCACTCCTCGTTAGTATAGTGGTAAGTATCCCCGCCTGTCACGCGGGAGACCGGGGTTCAATTCCCCGACGGGGAGAAAACACTTTTTTTCCCTTTGTGTTCACAGGAAAACTCATTTATAGACTCCCAATTGTATATCTAAAGATTACCTGTAACAATAACAATTGTTTTATTTTAAAATAAGACAAAACATCTCATTAGTAGATCGTTTTACTTATGAAAAGATATGAGGGGCCGTGTAGGCCATAATTATTGAAAAGCCTCTTACAAACACTAGTGAAATGAAAAACACTGATCAACCTTAGTGAAATTCATTCATACGCATTACTGAAATCCCTCTTACAAACACTAGTGAAATGAAAAACACTGATCAACCTTAGTGAAATTCATTCATACGCATTACTGAAATCCCTCTTACAAACACTAGTGAAATGAAAAACACTGATCAACCTTAGTGAAATTCATTCATACGCATTACTGAAATCCCTCTTACAAACACTAGTGAAATGAAAAACACTGATCAACCTTAGTGAAATTCATTCATACGCATTACTGAAATCCCTCTTACAAACACTAGTGAAATGAAAAACACTGATCAACCTTAGTGAAATTCATTCATACGCATTACTGAAATCCCTCTTACAAACACTAGTGAAATGAAAAACACTGATCAACCTTAGTGAAATTCATTCATACGCATTACTGAAATCCCTCTTACAAACACTAGTGAAATGAAAAACACTGATCAACCTTAGTGAAATTCATTCATACGCATTACTGAAATCCCTCTTACAAACACTAGTGAAATGAAAAACACTGATCAACCTTAGTGAAATTCATTCATACGCATTACTGAAATCCCTCTTACAAACACTAGTGAAATGAAAAACACTGATCAACCTTAGTGAAATTCATTCATACGCATTACTGAAATCCCTCTTACAAACACTAGTGAAATGAAAAACACTGATCAACCTTAGTGAAATTCATTCATACGCATTACTGAAATCCCTCTTACAAACACTAGTGAAATGAAAAACACTGATCAACCTTAGTGAAATTCATTCATACGCATTACTGAAATCCCTCTTACAAACACTAGTGAAATGAAAAACACTGATCAACCTTAGTGAAATTCATTCATACGCATTACTGAAATCCCTCTTACAAACACTAGTGAAATGAAAAACACTGATCAACCTTAGTGAAATTCATTCATACGCATTACTGAAATCCCTCTTACAAACACTAGTGAAATGAAAAACACTGATCAACCTTAGTGAAATTCATTCATACGCATTACTGAAATCCCTCTTACAAACACTAGTGAAATGAAAAACACTGATCAACCTTAGTGAAATTCATTCATACGCATTACTGAAATCCCTCTTACAAACACTAGTGAAATGAAAAACACTGATCAACCTTAGTGAAATTCATTCATACGCATTACTGAAATCCCTCTTACAAACACTAGTGAAATGAAAAACACTGATCAACCTTAGTGAAATTCATTCATACGCATTACTGAAATCCCTCTTACAAACACTAGTGAAATGAAAAACACTGATCAACCTTAGTGAAATTCATTCATACGCATTACTGAAATCCCTCTTACAAACACTAGTGAAATGAAAAACACTGATCAACCTTAGTGAAATTCATTCATACGCATTACTGAAATCCCTCTTACAAACACTAGTGAAATGAAAAACACTGATCAACCTTAGTGAAATTCATTCATACGCATTACTGAAATCCCTCTTACAAACACTAGTGAAATGAAAAACACTGATCAACCTTAGTGAAATTCATTCATACGCATTACTGAAATCCCTCTTACAAACACTAGTGAAATGAAAAACACTGATCAACCTTAGTGAAATTCATTCATACGCATTACTGAAATCCCTCTTACAAACACTAGTGAAATGAAAAACACTGATCAACCTTAGTGAAATTCATTCATACGCATTACTGAAATCCCTCTTACAAACACTAGTGAAATGAAAAACACTGATCAACCTTAGTGAAATTCATTCATACGCATTACTGAAATCCCTCTTACAAACACTAGTGAAATGAAAAACACTGATCAACCTTAGTGAAATTCATTCATACGCATTACTGAAATCCCTCTTACAAACACTAGTGAAATGAAAAACACTGATCAACCTTAGTGAAATTCATTCATACGCATTACTGAAATCCCTCTTACAAACACTAGTGAAATGAAAAACACTGATCAACCTTAGTGAAATTCATTCATACGCATTACTGAAATCCCTCTTACAAACACTAGTGAAATGAAAAACACTGATCAACCTTAGTGAAATTCATTCATACGCATTACTGAAATCCCTCTTACAAACACTAGTGAAATGAAAAACACTGATCAACCTTAGTGAAATTCATTCATACGCATTACTGAAATCCCTCTTACAAACACTAGTGAAATGAAAAACACTGATCAACCTTAGTGAAATTCATTCATACGCATTACTGAAATCCCTCTTACAAACACTAGTGAAATGAAAAACACTGATCAACCTTAGTGAAATTCATTCATACGCATTACTGAAATCCCTCTTACAAACACTAGTGAAATGAAAAACACTGATCAACCTTAGTGAAATTCATTCATACGCATTACTGAAATCCCTCTTACAAACACTAGTGAAATGAAAAACACTGATCAACCTTAGTGAAATTCATTCATACGCATTACTGAAATCCCTCTTACAAACACTAGTGAAATGAAAAACACTGATCAACCTTAGTGAAATTCATTCATACGCATTACTGAAATCCCTCTTACAAACACTAGTGAAATGAAAAACACTGATCAACCTTAGTGAAATTCATTCATACGCATTACTGAAATCCCTCTTACAAACACTAGTGAAATGAAAAACACTGATCAACCTTAGTGAAATTCATTCATACGCATTACTGAAATCCCTCTTACAAACACTAGTGAAATGAAAAACACTGATCAACCTTAGTGAAATTCATTCATACGCATTACTGAAATCCCTCTTACAAACACTAGTGAAATGAAAAACACTGATCAACCTTAGTGAAATTCATTCATACGCATTACTGAAATCCCTCTTACAAACACTAGTGAAATGAAAAACACTGATCAACCTTAGTGAAATTCATTCATACGCATTACTGAAATCCCTCTTACAAACACTAGTGAAATGAAAAACACTGATCAACCTTAGTGAAATTCATTCATACGCATTACTGAAATACCTCTTACAAACACGAGTGAAAACACTGATCAACCTTAGTGAAATACATTCATATGCATATAAAGATATTCGTGCAACTGTAGCACATACTGAAAAAAATGAGTAAAATGTACTGATAATTTTCTGCCAGGACATTATCCATTAATTTTCCATTGCGGAAATAACGTACCATGGTTAATTTTCATAAGTTTTCCATTAACCCTAAAACGAAACGCAATGCAGTGCAAAATTAAAAATACTGCCATAAATGAAATTGAAATGTGAAAGTTAAATAAGCTAACACTGACTGTTGCCTGCTACAGGGGAAAAAAAATCCCATATAGCCTATTTAACAATGGGATTCAAATTTTAACTTGCCGCTATAGACGGTGTTGACGGTAATTGTTAAGCCGCAACACCGGTTACGTCACTTTCCCACCGCGGCACCGACCCCCACCGTCGTTTTGATTTTTTTTACAGTAATAAAAATAATTTAGTTCAGTAAAAGAACAGACACTACAATTAAAAACTGAATGCGGCTGCTCAATGCAGCGTGCCGGACGACAGTCGCATCACAGATCGGATTTCATTTATCCAGTGAGGAGAGTTAGTCGAGCTTACTGACAAGAAGAGTGAGGTGAGACAGACAAGACGATCGCGGATGATTTAGTTTCGAAACGAGATGCAAAAGCAATATTGGCAATATTTTAAATTTTGAAAAGCCTGTTGACTTTTGCCATTTATCTAAGGTGATTTTGGAAGTTTTTTTAAAACATTCATTTCTTATTTAATTGTTTCACAGTGTTTGCTTTTTTTACTTTATTTAAACTTTGTATAATTGATTGATTTTATTTGACATCAAGGTGTATGCCGTGCCTCCAAGCTTTCTTATTTGTTTTGCTAATAAACGTTCATTCTTATTTATTTGGTTATATTATACATTTACGTATTTCCAGTTTTGTATACCTATTTAAACTTTATATAAGTTATTTTATATTAGGCATAGCCTGCCCTATAGTATGGTGTATTTATATTCGTTTTGGTAATAAAAGTTATATGCTTTATATATAGGCTAAAGTGAGTTTGATGTTGTATTTTGTTGTTGCATTCAAGCAATTGACGCCGAATTGCCGCTAATTCAAACGTGAAAGTAAAATGTGCAAGGCGCTTTTAAGCTATTTAAAAGCAAAGGAAAAGAGTGAATACAGGTATTACCGGTGTTGTCACACCTTGATTAACCGGTGGGAAAATTTCCTCACCATCACAACCCTAATGGTAACTGCTGAATAGAAGTTGAAAACAATAAAGTAGCCTACAAAATTAAACACTTAGGATGTGCTAAACAATGTTGGACGTGCTCCTCATGAGAACTACAGTAGCCTATTATTAAAAGGGTCATATGATGTTGCTAAAAATAACATTATTTTGTGTATTTGGTGTAATGAAATGTTTATGCGGTTTAAAGTAAAAAAAAACACATTTACAAACTACAAACGCTACTCTACACTGCTCAAAACTCGCGTTTGAATCATCAGTGGCAAATCCTTTAAATGAAAATGTACTTACGTGAGTCAGAACTGCCGGCATTTTAGTCTAACGTTACTCTCCCAGGATCAGTAAACAGTCCTCCATAAAATTTACAGCGAGAATAAAAGTTACGCCTTCTTTCTTTGCGTGAACATTTGGGCGGCGTTATGCAAATCTTCCCACATCGTGACGTAGACATGTGGGGGCGTGTTAGAACGAGCCGTTTTAGAGGGGCGTGGCTGACTCTTAACTTTTATAAAGAATATCTCTTTGGATTTGAGACTTTAGTCTTTGCAACTTTACAGATCTTCTTTATGCACCAAGAGCTTGTAACACTCCAAAGAGAAAGGAACAATTGAAATCGCATCATATGACCCATTTAAAGTATCTGCTGCATGCAGTTCTTCAAAATACAACTCTACTGTTTATGTGGTAGAAAGATAATAAGCAAAATAAATGTAATAATAAACTAATACTGATTTGCGTTGTTATTTGCAGGGAAAATCACTAATTTCTGTGAAGTAGTATGAAGATGCTGATGTCCGCGCTGTCAGTTCAGTGGCGCTAGCGAACACATCCTCACCGCGCTGTCGAGTCAGTCGCAGAGCCGCGCTGATGACAGGTCACCACGGTGTGAGCTCTGTAACATTGCGCTGTTTTATCCCACTTTCGGAATTGTACTTGACGACGGTAAAATGTTGTTTAAAATATGAATAGCTTCAGACAACATACGACTAACCGCCATTGAAGAGTTTGTGAGATGAGCCAAATTAAACGGAAGTGTTGACACAGCTTCCGTTTCAAGTGAAATTAGCTCTCATCATCTCCTGAAATCTTTACTTATTTCACTTATGCTTATATGTATTTCACTAAGGTTGATCAGTGTTTTCACTAGTGTTTGTAAGAGGTATTTCAGTAATGCGTATGAATGAATTTCACTAAGGTTGATCAGTGTTTTTCATTTCACTAGTGTTTGTAAGAGGTATTTCAGTAATGCATATGAATGTATTTCACTTAAGGTTGATCAATGTTTTCACTAGTGTTTGTTAGAGGTATTTCAATAATTATGTCCTATACGGCCCCTCATAAAAAGACGCTACTCTGCTAAACTAGACTTGTTTTTGTAGGATTTGGCGTCTCTTTGATTTTACACTGACTTTGAAGTGAAATATCTACAAATGTTTTCAAAGCAGCTTGTGAATCAGTAATTAAAACAGCTCTACTGTGTTGTTTTTAAAGGCTGATTTTTAGTGTGCTTTTTATTTTTTAATTACAGCAGGCTTTATGGGGTTATTAACTGTCATACGTTTAATAGCTTAATAGAAGTTGATCTCAGTCAACAACTCTAGATCTTGAGCTGAAAGCTCAAATCCTTGTTCTGTTTGTGAAAACTGTTCATATTAAGTTTAAAAAAACTAATAAGCATTTTTGAAAAGGTTAAATTATGCAAAATCAAGTATATAAATATATAATATAAAACCAAATATAATTGGTAGTATGATAAGCATTAGAAGTGTGGCATATAATGTTAAATGTTAGAACAATTGTTTTATTTTAAAATAAGACAAAACATCTCATTAGTAGATCGTTTTACTTAAGAAAAGGCGCTACTCTTCTAAACTAGACTTGTTTTTGTAGGATTTGGCGTCTCTTTGATTTTACACTGACTTTGAAGTGAAATATCTACAAATGTTTTCAAAGCAGCTTGTGAATCAGTAATTAAAACAGCTCTGCTGTGTTGTTTTTAAAGGCTGATTTTTAGTGTGCTTTTTATTTTTTAATTACAGCAGTTTTATGGGGTTATTAAATGTCATATGTTTAATAGCTTATTAGAAGTTGATCTCAATCAACAACTCTAGATCTTGAGCTGTAAGCTCAAATCCTTGTTCTGTTTGTGAAAACTGTTCATATTAAGTTTAAAAAAACTAATAAGCATTTTTAAAAAGGTTGAATTATGCAAAACCAAATATAATTGGTAGTATGATAAGCATTAGAAGTGTGGCATATAATGTTAAATGTTAGATATTGTGCGCCACCATGCAATGGTGCATTAAATACCAAACCCTCAGTCCAAAAAAACATTTTTCTCCAAATATAACTTTACTTTTACAGTTTTAATAGCTGTTTGTAGTTCTGGGACTCCAGAGTTTAAAGGGGTCATATGATGCTTTTTTAAAGATCCTTATTTGGTGTAACAGAATATGTTGACATGCTTTAATGTTCAAAAAACACATTATTTTTCAAATACTGTACATTATTGTAGGTCCTCTATGCCCCGCCTCTCTCAAATGCTTCGTTTTCAACAAAGTCCCTCCTTCCGACAAGCGCAGTCTGCTCTGATTGGCCAGCTGACCCAGTGCATTGTGATTGGCCGAACACCGCAAGCACTCGTCGGAAATGTAACGCCCCTTACCATAATCACGAGCTTCTTCTTTCAAAATAAATGTAAAGACAGAGCTCGAAAGGGGAACAGTGTCACGTGACAGACACAGTGATGAAGCTGGTTTGTGATGTGACCCCTCTCTCTCTCTCTCTCTCTCAAATAGTACACATGTATTAACAGAAATGATGAAGCTTGTTTGTGATGTGCCCCCCTCTCTCTCTCTCTCTCTCTCTCTCTCTCTCTCTCTCTCTCTCCCTCTCTCGCACTCTCTCTCACACTCTTTCTCGCTCTCTCTCTCTCTCTCAATTTCAATTTAAGAGTGCTTTATTGGCATGACACAAATTATACATTTGTATTGCCAAAGCAATTGCAGCTGGACTGCTTACAACTAGTACACATGTGTATTAACAGAAAGAAAAAGAATAATAGTAATAATAATATATAAATAGTATTAAGCATACGTCTCCCTGACATGCTGCTTCAACACTAACTGCTGTTACTGAATCCACTCCATATGGTGCGCCACCTAGTGGTTGATTAAATACCAAACCCTCAGTCCAAAAAAAAAAGTTTTTCTCCAAATATAACTTCACTTTTACAGTTTTAATAGCTGTTTGTAGTTCTGGGACTCCAGAGTTTAAGTCAGTAGACATTTTATGCTGTACCAGTTGTGCTTTATATGTTTGTTGTTCACCTATTTGTTCATGTTTTTTTTTCTCTTTGCAAAGGAGAAGCGGCCCGTTGGGACGTTGAGGGGTCTGTTAAAAGTGAGTATTTTTAGGGTTAGTCCGCTTTGTGAAATGTTGACTATTTAGTTTAATTTCAATGCTTTACAAGCCATACTGATGGCTGTTACATCACAAAATGTCCCGGGCAAAAATTACTGCCATGTGAGCATTGGTGGTTCAGTGGTAGAATTCTCGCCTGCCACGCGGGAGGCCCGGGTTCGATTCCCGGCCAATGCAACAGTGTCTTTTGAAGATATTTTACGCACTTAAGCACCAATGCTTTTATTATAAAGTGACTTACAAACGGTGCAAACTTAAATTTTAAAGATAGAATCATCCGCTGTTTTGTTCATTCATTCACAAAACACGTCACTGTAAGGTACTTTTTATTAAGGTTACATTTACCTTTACATAACATAAAATTTACAGTTCTTAAATGAATTTGATGCACAACAAATCATAATTTATTGCTCTGCTTGGTTATTGATTTTAGATCCTGCGTGCAATTGAGTGGTACAACATAAGAGATTCATCGGGACACCATGATGTAAGCGCCGCAATACAACATGGAGGTAAGATTTGAGTTAAAACAGTGTTTTGTTGTTACTGCAACACTACAAAACTTTTTTTCCTCTTGTTTTTAATATCAAAAGACACTCTCAATCTGAACTCAGTAAGACGAGTGTAGCAGCTAATGGGGGCAACAATGTTTTTTCACTCACTCCTCGTTAGTATAGTGGTAAGTATCCCCGCCTGTCACGCGGGAGACCGGGGTTCAATTCCCCGACGGGGAGAAAACACTTTTTTTCCCTTTGTGTTCACAGGAAAACTCATTTATAGACTCCCAATTGTATATCTAAAGATTACCTGTAACAATAACAATTGTTTTATTTTAAAATAAGACAAAACATCTCATTAGTAGATAGTTTTACTTAAGAAAAGACGCTACTCTTCTAAACTAGACTTGTTTTTGCCGGATTTTGCGTCTCTTGGATTTTTCACTTTCTCTTTGAAGTGATATATCTACAAATGTTTTCAAAGCAGCTTGTGAATTAGTAGTTAAAACAGCTCTACGATCCCTGTATGGGCCAATGTTTAGTTTCTGCAACGGTTTGATTTATATTTTAACTTTTAAAATCGGTTTCATAATAATAATAAGAAAAAGAATTCAGCACCTCATTAGGCTTGCTGCGATAGACGGTGCTGACGGTGATACCGGTATTAAGCCGCAACACTGGTTACATCACTTGCCCACCGCAAGAAGAGTGGGGTGAGACAGACAAGACGAGTGAGGTGAGACAGACAAGAAGAGTGAGGTGAGACAGACAAGAAGAGTGAGGTGAGGTGAGGCAGACAAGATGAGTGAGGTGAGACAGACAAGACGAGTGAGGTGAGACAGACAAGAAGAGTGAGGTGAGGTGAGACAGACAAGAAGAGTGAGGTGAGGTGAGACAGACAAGAAGAGTGAGGTGAGGTGAGAGAGTGAGGTGAGACAGACAAGAAGAGTTAGGTGAGACAGACAAGAAGAGTGAGGTGAGGTGAGACCGACAAGAAGAGTGATGTGGGACAGACAAGACGAGTGAGGTGAGACAGACAAGAAGAGTGAGGTGAGACAGACGAGACGAGTGAGGTGAAACAGACAAGAAGAGTGATGTGAGACAGACAAGACGAGTGAGGTGAGACAGACAAGAAGAGTGAGGTGAGAGACAAGACGAGTGAGGTGAGACAGAAAGGAAGAGTGGGGTGAGACAGACAAGAAGAGTGAGGTGAGACAGACA
>NW_015507460.1:22067-23869 GCF_001515645.1 Sinocyclocheilus grahami | reverse complement strand
TTTTGCCGTTTATCTAAGGTGATTTTTGAAGTTTTTTTAAACATTTGTTTCTTATTTAACTGGTTCCACAGTGTTTGCTGATATTTATTTTATTTAAACTTTGTGTAATTTATTTATTTTATTTGACATCAAGGTGTATCCCGTGCCTCCAAGCTTTCTTATTCGTTTTGCTAATAAACTTTCTATGTTTCTTATTTATTTGGTTATATATTAAGTTTCTTATTTAATTGGTTCCACATTGTTTGCTGATTTTTACTTTATTTCAACTTTGTGACATTTATTTATTTTATTTGACATCAAGGTGTATGCGTGCCTCCAGGCTTTCTTACTTGTTTTGCTAATAAACGTTCATTCTTATTTATTTGGTTATATATTATGCATGTTTACTCATTTCCAGTTGTGTATACCTATTTAATTTTTATGTAAATTATTTGTTATTTTATATTAGTCATAGCCTGCCCTATAGCATGGTGTATTTTTATTTGTTTTGTTTTATATATAGGCTAAGTGAGTTTGACATTGTATTTTGTTGTTGCATTCAAGCAATTGACGCCGAATTAGGAAAATTCAAACGAACTAAAAACGAACAACTGCTTTACGCCGGATTGCCGCTATTTGAAAATGAAAGTAAAATGCACTCACCGCTTTTTACAAGCTATTTAAAAGCGAAGGAAAGTGAGGAAAAGAGGGAACGCCCCACCCTCCGTGGTGATACCGACATTATCGGTGTTGTCACACGTCGATTAACCGGTGGGAAAATGTCCTCATCGTCACAGCCTTACAGCTCATGTGTGATTTTGCTGATTAAAGGCATAGTTTAGTTAAAATTCTGTAACACTTTACAAGGTCTTGATTGTTAACATTACATAATGTATTTGCTAACGTGAATATAATGTGAATAACATGAACTATGAGCAATACTTTTTTTTACAGAATTCAAAAATATGTCTTATGTTGGTTGATAAAAATATAGTTTACAATCAGGTCTCTATTTTTTTGTTGCATTAGTTAATGGAGTCTTTGTTAATCTTAAAAAACAAAAACAATTATTTTATGTTTGTTCATATTGCATTTGCTAATGTTAAAATAGAACTTGTGAATTAAAAAATATATTAGTAAATCTTGAAACTTACAAGATTAATCATTGATGTAGAAGTGCTGTTTATAGTTAGTTAATAGGGGTGGGAATCACCAGAGGCCTCACGATACAATATTATTGTGATTTTGCGATTCTGGATGCACTTGGCCGAAAACCGAAACTGCTTTATAATGATTTTATTATTTTATTAAATAATATAAAGTAATTTTGTAAGACTTTTTAAATTTAATTCAATTTTAATGATACGGAATTAAATAAAACACAAGCCAATAAAATAACCACATTTTTACTGAAAGTAACACAATAAAACTGGACAGAATTTATATTAATATTGGTAACACTTTACAATAAGGTTCATTAGTTAACTACTTTAGACAATGAACTAAGAATGAACAAAAGTTCTTCAGCATTTACTAATCTTAGTTCATGTTAATTTCAACATTTACTAATGCATTATACTAAAATCAACAGTTGTGCTTGTTAACAGTTAATGCACTCTGAATTAAAAGGATAGTTCACCCAAAAATGAAAATGTGATGTTTATCTGCTTACCCCCAGGGCATCCAAGATGTAGGTGACTTTGTTTCTTCAGTAGAACACATATGATGATTTTTAACTTTAACCGTTGCAGTCTATCAGTCGTATAATGCATGGCAATGGTAACAAAATCTATGAGAGTAAAAAAAAACATGCACAGACAAAT
>NW_015507460.1:14048-22033 GCF_001515645.1 Sinocyclocheilus grahami | reverse complement strand
ATGATTTTTAAGTCCAGCCGTTGCAGTTTATCAGTCGTATAATGCATGGCAATGGTAACAAAATCTATGAGACAAAAAAAAAATTGCACAGACAAATCCAAATTAAACCCTGTGGCTCGTGATGACACATTGATGTCCTAAGATACGAAACGATTGGTTTCTGCCAGAAACCGAACAGTATTTATATAATTTTTTACCTCTAATACACCACTATGTCCAACTGTCTTTGGGCGTGCGCACGGCATCCGGTGCGTGAGGTGTGTACGCGCTCTGGCGTAGTTTACGTTAATGGGTGTGTTGATATCCAGCCGAAGAGCAATCAACCATAACTTCAGGCGAGCAGGCTCAGAAGTTGGGAATACGTGGAAAGTCACCACTCCCGAATGAGTTCGCGTGAGAGAACGTAATCTTTTAGTTTTAAGTCGGTTTGAACAATCCGGATAAGCGCAAGTAAGTACCATTTTGATTAGCCGTCGTACCTACAATGACTGTGCACTGTGTAAACAATGAGTGACGTATACGCGCGAGAGATCGCTTGCGTAAACTACGCCAGAGTTACACCGAATGCCTGCGCGGCTCAAACCAGTTGGACATAGTAGTGTATTAGAGGTAAAAAACTATATAAATACTGTTCGGTTTCTGGCACAAACCGTTCGTTTCGTGTCTTAGGACATCAATGTGTCGTCACGAGCCGCAGGGTTTAATTTGGATTTGTCTGCATGTTTTTTTTACTCTCATAGATTTTGTTACCATTGCCATGCATTATACGACTGATAGACTGCAACGGTTTGTGTTAAAAATCATCATATGTGTTCTACTGAAGAAGCAAAGTCAACTACATCTTGGATGCCCTGGGGGTAAGCAGATAAACATCACATTTTCATTTTTGGGTGAACTATCCCTTTAATATTAAATATCAATATATTATTTTTATTCACTTCTATGTAACAGAATAAGATATAAGTTCTTTTTTTTTTTTTTTTACTAATTATCCAAATAATGTACAGTCCTACAAAGCTATTATTATCAGAGCATAGAATAGCAGAGCATAGCATCACTGAAGGTAGCATTATTTTAGCAGCGTTGCCCAGTACAGCTGAACTAGCCTACAGCATGTTACAGTACAGTAGCGCTACTGCAAACCAGAACAAGCAGGCCTATACTGCATAGAAATTTCCTGTCAGTGCATTATTTGAGCGGACTTTGCTTTTCCGATGAGCATGAGCGTTACACAAGCGGAACGCACATTCATAGATCTGAATATTGAGTGGAGCGTCAAACCGCGCAGTGACGAGGAGAGTGAAACATGCGTGCTGAACACTGCGGGGCGGGGCACGATATATATATTATTATTATATGTATCCTATATTTTCAATGCATCCCTACTTACATCCCCTCCTTGTTTACAAATCCGAAGTAAGTCCATACATCTGATTTAAACGCGGACGGGGCTTTCTTGATAACTTTCCGCGATGCCGCCCTCTTTATTTTACTAACTTACTGCATGCTGAAGGTGACCTAGCTGACCTCACCAGAAAAAAACTCAACACCACCATCTAGTGGATTGTAAAGAAATTGATTTCATTATTTTACCAAATAGTATAATAAAAGATCGATACTTGGCATCTGTGTATCGATACACTGCGGAAAATATCGCAATACTATGCTGTATCGATCCCCCCCCCCACTCCTATTAGTTAACAGTGTACTCATGTTGTAAGCTAATGTTTACAAATGAGATCATATATGTAAAGTGTAACTGACTTTTCAGTCATTATTATAATATGTTCACCCCCTAACTGGTATAATTTTATATCTAAAGATCATTTGAAAAAAGGATATTTTTCAGGTTAAATTTTATTTTAATATTTTAAATAAATTAAATATGTTTAAGATGTTAAATATTTCACTAAAAATGTTAATAATTTAAATATTTTAAATTAGATTTAGATTGAAATTTTAGATTTTTAATTTGAGATAAAAGTTTAATTGTTGAGTTTTAATCATTTTTATTACATTTTGTTTTTGTGTCTTACTATTATAGTTTTGATTACTATTTTGTAGGGGTGTAACGATTCACTGGTTTTATCGATCTTGAAACTTGGATTTTTGAATCGTAAATTGTCGATTTCGGACAATCGAATTAATAATCGAATTAATCGGTAATCGATTTAGAATCGAATTAATCGCGATTTCTATAGCGATTCAATGCATTCAAAAAATATATATACACATTAAATTACTACAAGCACAAATGAATGGAGACCTGAATAGTGTTCGTGCCCAATCTCTCCTTCACGCGCTGCACTATTTACCGCCTGTGACTGTCACAGGATTGTGTTCGCGCTCTGTTCATCTCATTGACACATTTTTTGAGCAGCTGATGTGTGATCTCTCATTAGTACTTGTGGCCAGTAATGCTAAAGTGAAGTAGTTTTACTTTTCTGTAGTTTTTCAATGGCTCTCGGTCATACCGATGACATAACCTGAGCAGTCGAAGGCTGCGCATTTATTGCACGGACGGAGCAAAAATGTAAGTGTAAAGCATACGCACAGTTCCACTGAATGATAAATGTGTTTTAACAATGCTGTTGAACCGAATGTACTAAGGAAACTGTTAAAATAACCACAGCTTTAACAACAACCTTGAAATAAGAGCCTCAGGTTTATCTGATAATCAGATGCATGAAAGTAGCGTTCGTTGCTATAGCAAACAGACATCGGGTGCGATTTCTTTCAGAATCATTATTCGCCGATGGAGAGGAAAAGTTAAATACTATAGCATTTTATTTGATGAAAATGAGATAAAGAAGTTTTCTGAAAGAGAAGTGATCTCGCGCTCATTGACGTGTCAGGCTATATCTGCAGCTAATCTGAATAAAAAGCAGAATTAACTGAAACGTTAAGACAATAAACACAATACATAAATACAATTTATGAATGATGCAGTGCTAATTGACATATCATTTATTACAGTACAGAAACTATAAAGTATATATATTTTTTTACCTTATTCTGTGCAGTAAATTTAAATATTTTTTGTAGTATATAAAAAAATCATAAAATTTCCATTAGGAAAAAATTATAGATTACAAATGATTGATTATTGTCCAGGAGTGTATTTGATTTCTTATAGCAAATTCAAAGTAAGAGATAAGAAAGTAATTCTTATAAAAAATAATGATGCATACATACATAAAATTATTGTATTTGACATTTCTATCACTTCTGAAACGATGGCTGCCCTGGCGTAAGGCTGATCTGTAATTTGCCCCCTGGCTAAGCATTTAAAGAATTTAAGAGAAGCATTTAAAGAATCCTGTGAATGCACTTAAAGAATGCAGAATCAAATCGAATCGAATTTAATCGTTAATCGAACTTGACGATAATTGATCAATTGATCTACTTGTTGTTACGACGAAGAATCACGGATGCAGAACGAGCGCTGATTGGCCAATTTTGTTGTTACTGGGCGAAATCGTGGTTGCGATACGAGCGCTGATTGGCAGTAGCATACGTTTCATGGTTGCAGCCGGGAACGTGATTGGCTGTCATAACAAAGATTAACCACGACCTACAGGTGACATGAAGCGCCAACGAGGCCTGAAGAGCTCTTGTGCAACACCCCCTCATGGTCCTGCAGGAGTGCATCTGTAAGTCTCAGCAAACCGCTTTGCATTTCAGTTCTGTCCTTGGTTTTGAATATCTGTTCTGTACTTGATATGTTTGTGTTAACATCTGCTACAATCCCAAAAGACAGTTTGTACAAAAATGACTGAGGAACAATAGATCAGTTTAAACGATGAGATTCAACCTCGCCCACTAGAGGGAGCCAAAGCGAACAGCCACTTTAAACATTGTAGATTTAGGCCCAATCCCAATTCTATTTTATACCCCTTCACCTACCCCTTCCCCTTCCCCTTGTCCCTTGAAACAGAGTGTCAAAAAGGTAGGGGTGAAAATATTCCCCTAAGAATTGGGACACCACTACTACACCGTTACACGCCATCATACATCGTCTAGCTTCTACAATACACACACCTATACTGGTGTGCATTAGAGCCTTTAAATACCATTCTGTATTACTGCGCTGCTTACTGACACACACACACACACACACATCGGAGATTGCGCAGCTCACACATCCAGGAGCAAAGAAACGTGTCAATGCTGCCCCACGACTTTTATTAATAACAGTTAAAAACTCGCTACAATATATTTTCCAGCAACAAGAGGATATAAAATCGCTGTTTTTGAAGTAAAACGCCCAGACGTGCATACATGCAACTTTCATCTCTCTCTCTCTCTCTCGAATTGGCAATATCTGAGAAAAAAGTTTAGCGATTTCTAATTATATGTCTATGGTGGTTATCGCCCTGATCGGACATGAAAATATGTTGTGGCACTATCGTGCAGTCTGTAATGATATGATGTTAGCAAACTTTAGCGATTTTTTTGCAAACATTTCTTTGAATAACATGACCGTAAATATGAACACACGGTTGAATGTAACAAAACAAATGATTACTTTTCATTAAAATCTTTATTAATGCCAATAATGCTTACATTTATGTGTTTTTTTGTTCGCTCGTGTTGATGCTGTTGATGCTGTAGATGCTGAGATAATTCATACCCTAAAATGCATAAATTACATTTAAAACCATACATTTCAAATGCATATATTAAATGCATATAGTAAAAAAATGTCTTCATTTTGACAACTTTAAAGGCAATTTAACATGCATATAATAAAAATAAATGTAGATTAAAAATACATATATTAAATAAAAATGTAGATTTAAAATGCATATAATAAATAAAATGTGTAGATTTAACATGCATATATTGAATAAGGATTGTGCATTTTAAATGCATATATTAAATTAAAATGTATTTTATATGCATATATTAAATAAGGATTGTAGATTTCAAATGTATATATTCATAATTGTAGATTTAAAGTGCTTTTAATAAAGAAATGCCGATTAAAAATACATATATTAACTAAGGAGTGTGCATTTAAAATGCATATACTGAATATATTTGTACAAAGATGATTGAGCAACAATAGCCTAGTTTAAACAATGAGAGTCAGCCTAGCCCACTAGAGGGAGTCAAAGCAAACAACCACTTTTCCAAAGGTGGCCTTGAATAGGTCAGTGTGTTTTTTTGGCCTAAAGTGTGTCTAAAAACCCCTTTGATAAGAGCACGGCGTGTCCGTGTGCCACGTTATCACATGCTGTGAGCAAATACACCACTGCTGAGCTCAGATCTTTCTTTCTGTCCAGCACAGCCGTCTGAACAGCAGCATGTCAGGCCTTAATGCTTCGCTGGGCTACTTTTTAGCCATAGTCGGCGTGAGTGTGGTTGGGCGGGTGTTGTTCGCTCGCTGGACAATCCTGACGGAGTTCATCGCCGCTTTCGCGCTCGCCGCCTGCAGACTGGAGGTGGACACCATCGCGGAGGTCGGCCAGTGGGCCGGCGCGCTTGGGCCCGACGTCGCCGTCACTATGCTCTTCATATCCTTCGCTGTCCATGGCGTCGTCATGCAGGGCGTGAGCGGGAACCCGTCGGTGACGCTGATGGGGCTCCTGCAGAAGGACGTGGGCGCCGTGTCGGTCGTGCTCAGCGTGGCGGCGCAGTTATTTGGCGCATACGCCGCGCTTCTGGTCGCCGGGAAGTACTGGCAGATGGAGCTGACCGACATGCACATGATCAAGAACCTGATGATGTCCGAGTGCAGCACGTCGCTGCAGGTCCCGCCGCTGCAGGGAGTCTTCGCCGAAGCCCTCGGAGCCCTGACCTTTCACCTGGTTTATCTCGTCATGAAGAACAGGTCGCAGCTGCTGCAGATTCCCATATTTGCCGTGCTGCTGACATTCATTGCCTATGCAGGTGATTACTTTTAAAATTTACATCTAAAATGCATATATTAAATTAAAACATTTTTACATTTCTAATGCATATAGTAAATGATGATTGTGCATTTCAAATGCATATCTGCATTTCAAATGCAAATTCTAAATAAGGATTATATATTTAAAATCCATATATTAAGGATTGTGCATTAATACGTAAATATTACAAAGATTGTAGACTTAAAATGCATGTATTCAATTAAAAGCTACATCTCAAATGCATAAATTAAATAAGGATTTTATATTTACAAATATACATATTAAATAAAATATAGATGTAGAATGTGTATGTTCAATAAAGATAAAATATTTAAAATGCATATATTAAATAAAGACGTGGCATTTCAAATGCATATATTCAATTAGGGGTGTGTGATATGACGTGGACGATTAAAATGAATCCAAGATCTGCTTTTAAAAATATATATATATCGTAGTAACGTGCTACAGCGTACATTCAATCAGTTACAGTTCTGGCGCCGTCTCAATATGCAACGCCACATACATTCACATCAGTGTTAACTCGCCGGTAGAGTTACTCTCATGGGACACTGCATTTATTTGCAGTCACAAAAGTACATTATTTGCATGTGCTTTAAAGCCTTGCCGGTTAAACGTTTTATTCACGTGCTGTTCTGACGGGTGACATTACACCCGAAGCTCGCGCACTAAAAAGCCTGTCAAACAGCGTCTAATTATTGAACTAAGTTATCTTTTGCGCTAATACTGTCAAAGCACACAAGGCTTACATATAGACTCAATTGGTTATGTCTAAAATGATGGTAAATAGTTGAGAGAAAAACGGATGCGTGCAGCTCTTAAAGGGACAGTGCTGAACATTCTGCCGATTGTCATTAAAGGGATAGTTCACCCTAAAATGTAATTTCTGTCATTATTTTAATTTGGCAGTATTTTAGTCTTTAGTGTACTGGCACTTTTTTGTGCGTACCGGCACTTCTGACATGTTGCCGGTACTCAGAGTCAAAGCGTCAGTGTCTGGTCAGTGTCCAATGCTTCGTTTCCACTGTCGGACCTGCGCTACTCTAAAAACCCGCCCTTAACACGCCTCTCTGAAGCAAACGGCACACAGCATCATTTCACCAGCGAGGGGATAAATAAATGAAAACTATCGTCCTTATAAAGTTTTAAAAATTCTCCAGCATCGATATTTTACCAATGATTTACGATTAAAAAAGTTACAGTGACAGTAGTTTATTACTTTGTGTCAGAAGTGCGCATCAGTGATGCTAAATCCAACTAAAATGTTTAATTATTTCACATAAAATGAGAAAACACATACTTACTCAGTCGCGGCTGCTCCATTTATTTGTAATCACAAAAATGCATAAAACGGCATACACGTATAACACAATAGAAAAACACTGATAAACCCATATGTTTGCGTCAACTTCTTTAGAAAGACGGAGAATTTATATGAATTTCCCACGAAATAATATAATGTGAGGATGTTTGGGCGCTGTCTTGTTTCACTATAGGCTACTGTTAACCTTTCAGCCAAATGTGTGAGGTGCAAGAGCATGTCAGGAGAAGTAGAATAATAATTAATTACTAATTTGAGTACATTACAACGAAAACAACACCTTAAAAATGAATAAAAGCAGGTTTTTGCGATCATTAATGTAAACCGATAAACTCCAAGGAGGATCCAGTAAGCAAATTCAAACAGTTGTACAAAACAGTGGTAATGCAGAGAAAACACGGCCGATTTCATCAGAGATTGTGGAGAGAATAGTGACTCACGTCCAGATGTCAGTACATTATTCTTTTCATTGTTTATTTGGCTTAAAAGCAAGAATGTTTTATCATGAACACTGGCTGGCTGAGGTGTTATGCAATGGTAAGAAGTTTAGCGATTCTGAATGTATCCAGTCAGGTCAAGGCAGGAGGTTTAGTGGTTTTTGGCGTCTCCCTGTGGCCCTGTTTATTATCGCAGCTTGACTTGTGCTTATTTGGAAAACGTTTATTTAATTATTGATTGATTGTGGCACTACACATAGCCTACATTGTGAATTATGAAAATTAAAAAGTACTTATTTAATATAAAAA
>NW_015507460.1:6453-13750 GCF_001515645.1 Sinocyclocheilus grahami | reverse complement strand
AAAATGATGTCGAATTGTCCGTTTTGACGAGTATTCACGTAAACACAGTTGATTACGTCTTAAGTGAATATAAACAGCAGGGAGAATGTGTATCAGTACATTGCATCCATTGCAGCTGTGCATTCGGTTTTAAAGGGACAGCAGCCTAATTTAGTTGCTATTGTCCGAGTCAAAAAACTGAAAATCACGCACTGATCTTGACTGAAAAACTTAAGTAGCCCTAATTAATTTATCTAAATTTATTTATAGAAATAAATATGTCTGCTTGAAAGAATGAAGAATATAGTAAACAAGTTGCTATAAAGAATGCATAATTAGCCGATATAACCATTGGTGTTTCATTAAAAAGACGATCATGTTCTTGTTCTTTATGAGAAGTGGTTTTATTTAATTTTAACATAAAGGCATGTTGTGTGTCACCGCAGTTAAATCGGTGTCTATCATGATAAAACCTTAATATCAAACATATATAATGAGTTTGGAAATTTTTGAGAAATGCTTAATAAATGCATTACACTGTAACTAAACCCATTCGATTTTAGCCAACTAAATTTACTGTAGATTTAGTCGACTAAAATCGTATGATATTTAGTCGACTAAAACTAGACTAAAACTAAAAACAATTGACTAAAATAGGACTAAAACTAAATGGCATTTTAGTCAAAAGACTATTACTAAAACTAAATCAAAATTTGCTGTCAAAATTAACACTGTTTTCCACGTTCTTCAAAATAGCATTTATGTTCAGCAGAAAGAAACTCATTCAGGTTTAAAACAACTTTTGAGTGAGTAAATGATGGTATAAACATAAAACACTATGACAGATTTGACAGAAAGATGACAGAATTTTTATTTTGGGGTGAACTATTTCTTTAATGTAATAAAACAACAAAACCGAGAAAAATCACTCACTACTCTTGACTGAAAAATTTTAATACAGTTGCTTTGATAGGAATCAATCTATATAGTGTTTTATTCTTATATTTGTTCATTTAATTTCTTGAATGCTCTTGCTAAATTCACCTATTGTACCTGAAAATAAAGCACTGATTGTTTTATATGTATAATATGTGTATTTGTAATGTGTATCTTTGTTCTTATATTTTAATAACAAAGATAAAATAATGACAAAGATTTTTAACTTTGCCTACTTTAAATATCCGCCATTCTTTTTTATATTTTGTTACCTTGAAAGGCTTTGTCTTTTTAATAGGGAAGTTTGTTTGCTCAGACAACTTGCAAAATATTAAAACCAACATGACAAAGAATCGTGATCAAATCATGAATCGTGATATTTAAAAAAATAAAAAATCGTGGTATGATATTATTCCCATATCGCCCACCCCTATATTCAATAATGATTATAGAATTAAAATACATATACTAAATCAAACATGAAAATTTAAACTAAACCTATTAAATATTGTGCATTCAAATAGAAAATTTTGAACATTGTACATTCATAATGTATATATTAAATTAAACATTGTATATTTAAAATGCATATATTAAAACTTGAACATGTAAATGCATATACTAAAATTGTAGATTTCAAATGCATATTTTAAATAAAGATTGAACATTTTAAATTCTTATTAAATAAGAATTATTGTATTTAAAATGTTAATATTAAAAAGCTATTGTAGACTTGAAATTCATATATTAAATAAACATTGTATATTTAAAATCAAAAAAGATTAATAAATAGATTGATAGATTAAAATGCATATAATAAGTATGGATTTTGCATTTAAAATGCATACATTAATTTAAAAATTTTAGATTTTTTAAATATTAAATAAAGCTCATACATTTCAAATGCATATATTAAATTAGGATTGTGCATTTAAAATGTATCAAATTAAAACTTGTACATCTATAATGCATATATTAAATTTAAAATTGGAAATTTTAGATGTGTATTAAAGATTGTAGATTTAAAATGCATGCATTAAAGGTGCAATAGGAGATCTTGGAAAATGCTAACTTTAGCCTGATAGCACTGAAAGCGAACGTCCCTCCCTCCCTGCAATCGCCGTCCAAAGCCACGCCCCCTGAACGCATTTACCCTCACAAAGAGACAACATTACTACAAAAGGCTACATCAGCGGTTCCTAATTCCAGCCCATGTTCCGAAGTGACTTGATCCTACACCTTCCACAGAATATATAAATACAGACAAATACATTTAGACCACTTAACTTAATGATTGCTATCGGGATGTGAAGAGACTTTCAACCAGCATAACAAAAATTGTTTCTGAAGACAATCACCTATTGCACCTTTAAACAAGGATTGTAGATTTAAACTGTATACAAATAAAGCTTTTTAAGGAAATAAAGTTTAATTAGAAAATCAATTGCACTTTTTCAAATGCCAGAGTCTTTAAGAGCTGTTTGTTACTCAGGAGAACCTCTTTGACTGTTTATTAGTAATGTTGATGTGAAGTATTTGAACTCCTTCATCCTCACTAATGTCTCCGTCACACCAGGAAATAACTACACGTCTGGATATGTGAATCCATCCCTGGCTTATGCCATGACATTCACCTGTCCGGGACACACTTTCCTAGCGTATTCTCTCGTCTACTGGCTCGGCCCTCTGATTGGTGAGTCCATGTAGATATCTGAAAGGAACGTATTAAAAGAAGAATGACACCGTTCAAACATATCGGTCCAAAAATGCTTTTTTGGCATTCCTGAGATGTATTGGTGTTGTAAATTGTGTATTTTTCCAGGCATGACTCTTGCGCTCTTCCTGTATTTGGGAAACATCCCACTGCTGTTCAGCAGGAATCTGCTTTACTCCAAGAATGCAAGTTTCCGGGTTCCCAAAGGGAAAACCTCTGAAGACAAGAGCAGCTGAAGAGACATAAACACAGCACTGATGTGGTCACTTCATAAACCATATTTTATAGTCACAAAACATATTATGGTTTAACTCTAAATCTGGTACAACTTCTCTGGTTACATTTCTGTTCATCTGGTTTGAGGTCTGCAGCCAGTTTCAGCAAACCCCCTCGAAATTTATACTTGCATCTAGGAGCATCAAAGAACATTTGATTAAACATATAGCAATTTTTTTTTTTAATATTTAACAAGGGGGAAAAGGAAAAATACAAAAGTACAAGAAAATTGTGTTAGGTTTTCTGTAAATGCCACTTTGATAAAATATTCAAAGTATGCCAAAATGTAATAAAATAATTTGTAAAATAATTAATAATTTGTTAAATATTTTTAGTCTTTCATAATTGCTGTTCTTTATTCTGGCCTGTTTAGAAAATACATAATAAACAATAAATATACACACACATGCATATATACAGTATATATATATATATGTATTTATTTTCTGATTTTGAACCACACTGAAACTGTTTGTTTTTTCTTTGTGTGTGATCATAAGCTGATGCCAGTGGTTTATTCTGCTTGGTACACTGTATGTTTGAAGCACAGTGTGTGGGTGAGGTGTAATTTCTTGCATCCGCAAAGGAACTTCATGAAAAGAAACCGACTGCTAAACTGACTTGAGAGTCAGACTGAAAGTGCAACTTAAGTAATCTGGTAACCACTCGTCAGTCAGGATGATTTTCTTTCTTCTGTATACGCTTATCTTCTTCATCTTTTCAGGTGAGTGACTGAAAATATATAGTTAATTGGACGTTTTATCAGATGATTTTGTATTTAATGAAACGGGGTTAACAATTCATCAGTTTTAAGGCCCGTTCACACCAAAGATGACAACTATAAAATCGTTTAACTTTTAAAACCTAAAATCATTCTAAATGTAAAGGAATAGCAGAGTTCATGCTAAAACTATACACATAGGAACCATATCATTTGAATTACTTTCAGAACGTTTTTTTTTCAGCTGATAAACTTTTTACAAACATTGACAGCCTATCAGAATCCAACCTGCTTAAGAGCTCAAGCATTTAAAGCGGCAGGAAGTGCATAGGTGTGAACACTTATCGTTCTTGATGTGAACAGGTCTTCACACATTTTTACAGTATATACTTAATAGGGATGCAACAATACCATGTTTTCAGAACCGATCTGATCCGATACAGAAAATTCTGAGTATCTGCCGATGCCAATACCGATCCAATCCGATACCAGCAGTTTTTTTTAATCAATGCAGAATTTCTATACTTCTCTGTGTTGACCTGATTGTCACTCTTTTGTGTTAAACACAATCTACTACATATAGACAACTTAATTTTAATGAAAAAACAAGTAAATACATTTATATATAAATATATACTATAAAATTAGAAGACATTTCTTTTTAATGTATAGCACAGTAATGAAGGCAGCAACATAAGATAGATAGGACAGAACAAGAAAGACTATTAATAATCTTTAATTACGCAGAAAAGTATTATAATACTTAAAAGCAAGGTGTGCTCTGATTGGCCAGCTATCCAGTGCGTTGTGATTGGCCGAATACCTCAAGCGTGTGACGGAAATGTTACTCCCCTCACCATATTGTGATGATGCCCTGTCCGGTCGAAGCGACGAGACAAAAACATTAAAACCCATTATAAACGAGGCATTTGTTGCATCCAGTGGGGACATAATTATGGATTATAATGACTTATACTGTCTTTTTACGCGTTGCGTTGCATCACGCCGTGTAAACATAAAACCATGTCTGCATTTGTGATCAGAGAAATGACAAACAACAAGCCCTACTCTACACTGCCCCAAAAAACTCGCTTTAAATAAAAAAAATATAAAAGCTCTTTAAATATAAAAAACTTACTTATAGTCTTTACTTGTAGTCTACTCTCCCAGGATCAGGAAACAGTCCTCCATGAAATGTGCTGCACACATCTGAATATTTGGGTTGAAGTGTTCTGGAACAGTGTTGTAAATACAACTTAACCACTGATTTCTAGTCGTGTCCATTTTTGGAAGACCAAACAAAGTAGTTTCGCTTTCACAACGAAACACAGCATCACACACGGCGGCCGACAGTGAGCAGAGGCCGGGGGATAAAGTGAGGAACGGCTGGCGGCCTAGAGTGAGCAGAGGCGGCGGATTCGATGAAGGAGCGTCCGTCCGGAGGGCTTGCGGCAACCACATGTGACGACCCCGGGCTGGACTCCGCTTCGTCCACGGTGAAAGCTGATCCGGTGATCCACAGCACAAAGTTGTAGTATCTCCTCAGCAACCAGCACGGATCAGCTCTAGGCATGACGAAGCAGATATCGTCTGCACAGCAGATATGAAATCGCATCATATGACCCCTTTAAGGCTCCAATACAGAGCGCTTATGCGCATCCAGTACGCAGGATGATGTGCTTAAAACAACACGCAGTCACAGGCTGTGCAGCCCTCCCGAGTCCGCATAGAAAAGTTAGTACAAAGGGAAGAGATATTGATACGTAATGTATTAAATCTGTGCGTTAGTTTATTGAGCCTTTTCTTTTAACAGTTTTAAACCTGTTACTGTGCGCTCTTGAAGAGAGTTTCATCATTTTGACTGTTGTAACCGAATGCAACACGCAGTTTGAATGCTGAATGGAGGATGACATGCAGACACAGCGGGGAGAAGAGTTTATGTGAACTTGAATTTAATGACCTAAATATTCATCTGTACCTCACATTAAACTATGGAACAGCTTCCGACCACTTGAAATATAGTGCATGAAAACTTTTTGGTGCTTTATAATGTTTTTGTGCCTTTCGTGGGGCTCAACAATACCACAGAATATTATACGCACAATATCGGATTTGGATCGGGTCGTCTGATCGATACCCGATCTGGCAGAAAATGTCTGTATCGGAGTCGATACCGATACTTAACTGTTAAAAGTGCATAATCTTTATCATATGTACTTGAGAAAGTGCTTTAAATGATTTTCAGGTGTGTTTGGTGCTGCCGATACTGATAAAATCCAGTCCATATCAGTGATGAGGGGAGATTCTGTCACTTTACACACTGATGTTACTGAAGTACGGAGAGATGACATGATACTGTGGACATTTGGACCAAAGGACAATCTAATTGCTGAAATCCATAAGCAGGTCGGCTATATGTATGATAGTAAAGGACATTTCAGACTGGAACAAAAGACCGGATCTCTGACCATCAGAAACATCAGAACTGAACACTCTGGACTTTATGAACTAACAGTCATCACCAGCGGAAGAACCTCATACAAGAGATTCAATTCAATTCAATGTTACTGTCAGTGGTGAGTTACAGATTACTTTTGTATTTTAGTTTAGTTTAAAGATTTTGAAAAGGACACATTTTAATAAATCTGAAATGTCTGTTTATACAGATACTTTGGAAATAAATGTCGCTTACCTGCCGGTTCCTGTCATCAGCAGTAACTCTCCAAACTGTTCATCATCATCATCTTGTTCACTGGTGTGTTCAGTGGTGAATGTGGGTCATGTGACTCTCTCCTGGTACAAAGGAAACAGTTTATTGTCCAGCATCAGTGTGTCTGATCTCAGCATCAGTCTCTCTCTACCTCTGGAGGTGGAATATCAGGATAAAAACACCTACAGCTGTGTGCTCAACAATCCCATCAGCAGCCAGACTCAACATCTGGACATCACTCAACTCTGTCACACATGTTCAGGTACAGCAAATGTAACATTAGTGCACTTTAGAGAACTGAAGGCGTTAAAGTGCATCGATAACTATAACAATAACTATATCAACGTCTCTACCAACGGTCAACTAACGATAACTATAATGATAACTATATTAATGTCCACACAAGCAGACAATGACTATAATGATAACTATATTAGCGTCCACAACAACAGACAATAATTATAAAGATAATTACACTAGCATCCACACTAATGAAGAATAACTAACGATAACTACACTAGCATCCACACCAAAGGATGATAATTATAACAAAAACTGTATTAGTGTCCACACCAATGGACAGTAACTAAAACGCTAATTAAATTAGCCTTCACACCAACAAACAATGACTATAACAATAACTGTATTAGTGTCCACACTGATGGACAATATCTATAACTGTATTGATAACAGTATTAACGTCCACACCGATGGACAATAACTATAAAGATAACTATTAGTGTCCACGCTGAGGGACAATAACTGTATTAGTGTCCACGCTGAGGGACAATAACTGTATTAGTGTCCACGCTGAGGGACAATAACTGCATTAGTGTCCACACTGATGGACAATAACTATAACTGTATTGATAACAGTATTAACGTCCACACCGATGGACAATAACTATAAAGATAACTATTAGTGTCCACGCTGAGGGACAATAACTGTATTAGTGTCCAC
>NW_015507460.1:1758-3961 GCF_001515645.1 Sinocyclocheilus grahami | reverse complement strand
GGACAATAACTATAACTGTATTGATAACAGTATTAACGTCCACACCGATGGACAATAACTATAAAGATAACTATTAGTGTCCACGCTGAGGGACAATAACTGTATTAGTGTCCACGAAAGATAACTAGATAACTATTAGTGTCCACGCTGAGGGACAATAACTGTATTGGTGTCCACGCTGAGGGACAATAACTGTCCACGCTGAGACACTGATGGACAATAACTATTAGTGTCCACGCTGAGGGACAAGAACTGTATTAGTGTCCACACTGATGGACAATAACTATAACTGTATTGATAACAGTATTAACATCCACACCGATGGACAATAACTATAAAGATAACTATTAGTGTCCACGCTGAGGGACAATAACTGTATTAGTGTCCACGCTGAGGGACAATAACTGTATTAGTGTCCACGCTGAGGGACAATAACTGTATTAGTGTCCACACCGACTGACAATAACGATAACTGCATTGATAACTAGTATCTTCACTGACTGACAATAACTATAACGATAACTGTATTGATAACTATTAGTGTCCACACTGATGGACAATAACTATAACGCTAACTATATTGGTGTCCACACCAACGAACAATAACAATATTAGCATCCATACCAATGGACAATAACAATAACAATAATTAAATTGCTTAGTTA
This sequence comes from Sinocyclocheilus grahami, assembly GCF_001515645.1. NCBI lineage: Eukaryota > Metazoa > Chordata > Actinopteri > Cypriniformes > Cyprinidae > Sinocyclocheilus > Sinocyclocheilus grahami. Next base: position 3,296 of record NW_015507460.1, on the reverse strand, counting down.
ATACAAGTTATTATTGCTTTTTTCTAAGCGCACTGCAGTTTGCTGCTTTAAATGCTCATGTTCTTAAAAGTCAGATAGATTTTGATTGAATAAATATTTTTTATCGTTTATCAGAATCAGAATGAGCTTTATTGCCAGGTATGTTTACACATACGAGGAATTTGTTTTCATGACAGAAGAACTGTAAAAAAAAAAATCACTCTGAAAGGTAATTTTCCAACAGTATTATTCCTCTTTGTAAGTATAGCTTAGATGTGACTTAACATTTTTACGGTTATATTTATGGTGAAAACAGTCCTTAATGTTTCAGTGTTCTTCTGTTTCTCCCCTCAGACTCAGTCACATGTTGCGGTTCTACTGAAGCTGTGATCCGATTGGTCATCTCTGCTCTGGTGGGTGTGGCTACTGTCGCTGCAGTGATTTATGACATCACATCTTAAAGAGTTCAATAAGCCAGGAATACGAGGACACCAGGGCAACGTTCCACTTCAGAACTTGCAATGGACTGAATTGGAATGCCCTAAGCTCTTGATCACTTGGAATCTGCAATGGAGTTGATTTATTATTTACATTTTTCCCTTACAGATTAGTTTGATGAGGGGTAAATTAAACTCGATCTGTGGTGATGTCACAATCATGTTGCATTGTGGCGTATGGAGCTGCCTGAAGTGTCGAGGGTCTATCCATATAAACTTCCCTCGTCCACTTTACGAAGTGGAACCTCCCCCAAGGGGAAGTACTTTTCGCGAGTGTGTGTATAAAAGCGAAGTAGAACGCAGCCCATGACGTTTCTAATCTAACCAATATCATTGCAGTTATTTAAAATGACTGTCAAATCTCATTGCTTGTAAATACTATGTGTGTATCATAGTCCCTGCTGAGTCCAAGTAAAATTTCCCTAAATTATGATTATTTCACTAAAGGAATATGTTAGCATGTGAGTTTATTGAATAAAATTATGACTTGACTGAACTAGTTGCTTTTCTTTTCCTTAATAAAACAAACTCTTACAAACTGAACCATTCAAAGTGCAAATATGCTGGAATTATCTGTGTAAATAAAACTTCCAATATTAGTTTAATGTCAGTCCCTCCAGGATTTCGCAAGATTTTTTTCTGATTTTTGCGACCTACAGTAACTGATTTTGCGGTGGCTTTTCTCAATATTTGCGGCAGTGAAAATATACCACAGACAATATTGTTATAACATTTTTATTGCCTTTCTGACCTCAAGAACCATTGGGCTCTGTAATATACACTCACCGGCCACTTAGGTACACCTGTTCAATTGCTTGGTAACACAGATTGCTAATCAGCCAATCACATGGCAGCAACTCAATGCATTTAGGCATCTAGATGTGGTGAAGACGACTTGCTGAAGTTCAAACCGAGCATCAGAATGAGGAAGAAAGGGGATTTAAGTGACTTTGAACGTGGAATGGTTGTTGGTACCAGACGGGCTGGTCTGTGTATTTCAAAAACTGCTGATCTACTGGGATTTTCACGCACAACCATCTCTAGGGTTTACAGAGAATGGTC
>NW_015507460.1:0-823 GCF_001515645.1 Sinocyclocheilus grahami | reverse complement strand
CTCTTTTCTTGGCTGTCTCTCTTCTTGGGTCTCTGCCCTCTCTCCCTCTTTTTCTTCCTCTCTCTATTTCTTTCTCTCAGGTAATATTTTACATGTTGGGTACAATTAACTATGCTTTACCATCCTTCATCTATTTTGTAACCAATTCAAGTGTAACCATAACAAAATATTGTTATTAAACCATTTCAATTATTAATTATGTGCTAACTAGTCTTGATTCAAGGTTAATCTTAAAGTGCTACCTATTGCAATACAATAGTCACACAATAGCAACGCTCTCCCACATATGTAGCTATTCTAACTGCGCTTATTTCCGTCGTTGGTATAAGTGGCAGTGGGTGGTAATAGACTATAAATGTACAGTTTTATACCATCGTGTTGATAACGTTTCTTTAGTCATTCGGCAATCCTACAGCCTGAACCACTGTAGGGAAACCATCCTTACACATTGTAGGCATACTGAATTGCATAAAGTTATAATTAATTTACATTTTTGGCCATATAAATAATAAATGCACCAAGTTGCTATTTTTGCTCAGTTTGGGCTTCTGAATAAAAATGAGCTGTTTTTTTACCCCTCCATATTTTCAATATATCACTATATGGGCAATAAAAGCCTGGTGTATCAAATATATGACAAAACAAAAAACATGCTTTTTTATATTTTATCTAAAGGTAAAAAAAAAAAAAAGTTCCATTAAAATGATTTCCTGACTATTACTGAATTATTTCAAGCTTTACATGGCTTAAAACAAGTTAGTATTTTATAATATGAAATAACTTTAAACATAACAGTACTTTTCAAGAATACACAAAATGTATA
>NW_015507459.1:70074-71342 GCF_001515645.1 Sinocyclocheilus grahami | reverse complement strand
CACAATGTCGATCTGTTTAAACAGATGTTCTCACGGAGTTCGAACAAACCATTATGTTATGTTAAATAAACAGTAGTACTAGCTGTTTGTACACATGTTTCAGATCCGTGGCGATGTAAATATTGTCTTCTGTTACAGTTGTAAGCTACACATTCCTAAGTTCTCTGTCACCGCTCAAAATCCCATCTAAAACGAATAAACTATCTTTAACCTATGGCTTAAACACACAAACACACACACACACACACACACACACACACACACCCGCACACACCCCACACACACCCGTTTGCTTAGCTATCTAAATAGGGACATTACACAGACTCCTGTTGTTGTTTTTTTATCTACAGATAATTATTTTACAACATAACCCATCGCAGAAAACGTTACATCTTACAAAATAAATAAATAATTGACATGATTTATAAGTAATTTTCTCATGGGGTTCAATAAAATGTCCAGTGCAATGTCAAAAATGTTCATGCTCCTCTCTCGGTCACTTGGCCACTGTAGTTTAGGATAAACAAGTACAGCAACAGAACATTCAATCGTCCGAATATTATTATTATTTTTATTTATTTAGTCATTTAGCAGACGCTTTTATCCAAAGCGACTTACATTATTAATAATAATATAATGTAATTAATGAAAATGAAAATATATTAATTAGGCGATCGCATATGATATAAAGCAAAGCAAAACATTTACATTAGTTTTAATTGTCGCTAAAAATAAAAAAAAACGTCGCACATTTTACCAGGATCGGGGGAAAAATATATATATTTTAACAGGTCAAATGATAAGGACTATAGGGGGCAAGGTCAGGTCCGTTCATGTTTATGAAGACTTTACATAGATAATTCAATTCAATTTAATTCAATTCACATGAATTTCTTATAACTTTTTTCACAAAACAAATTGTTGCAACGCAGTTTCACAGAAAATTAAAGTTTCTACATCATATTTACAAACTTTTATATTCATATTTACATTATATTAATGAATTTTATACTCTATAACCCCTAAACCTACCCATCACAATAAACGTTCTGCATTTTTATATTTTCATAAACATCACTTAATATAATTTATAATGTAAAAAGCTGTTATGTTCATGGGGGTAAATTTTGCAGAGGTCAATCATTTTGAGTAATAATATAAATCTGGTTTACGGGGACACTCCATAGACGTAATGACTTATACTGTACACACACACAAAAAATCTGCATACATACAGTGGGTACGGAAAGTATTCAGACCCCCTTAAA
>NW_015507459.1:58641-66010 GCF_001515645.1 Sinocyclocheilus grahami | reverse complement strand
CAAAAACGTATCCAGTGATTATATATAACACGCTGTATAATATAACCCTTTAATAGTTTTAGGTCGCAATAAATATGAAAAATTATACCTTACTTTTTTAGAGTGCGAAGATGTTCAAATATGAATGAAATTTCCCCCAAAAATAAATAAACAAAGTTTAAATTGAAATATAAATATAGGGTAAACTTACCTATTAAGCTCACGTACCCATTAAGCACACTTCCATATTCCAGCTCAGATTATGAAAATGATGTATTATCATACTGGATGTCTTAACCAATTTTAAATTTTTGTTACTACATACCTCCTGTAATTTCAAATCAATCAGATCATTGCACTGAGATATGAGTATCTATTTTGAAAGCAATCTGAAAATTTTCACCAAAAGAGGGCCCCCTTAAGTGTGCATTTTTTAGATATTTAAGTCTTTATTTTGGGTAAGTTTCACTACTTATTGTAAAATTAAGAGATTAATGTTTAGACTTTTGCAGATTACAACCTGGAACTTGGAAGTGGGAAATAACTACAGTTAGATCCAAACGTTTTAGCAACACAGCACAGATGCTACAGAACACAGTTAGCTGACTAGCTGTATAAGATTGTGTGCCACGCTAATATATATCTTCACCGGCATTACTGGCTTGGACTTTTACATCCATAATATTATAAATTGACAGTTTATTGCTGGTCTGTGGTTTTATACTGCTGTAATTTTTAAAGATTTCATATTATTTTAAGGTAAGCTTAAAGGGTTCACTACTATGAAAATCACACAGCTTCAGCGTGACATCAGTAATTTCATAGATATTGTTAATAATAGTTGTTCATAATAAAATATGTATGAACTTAATACATGACCTAGATTATTTATTTTGCAAAATTTTGTAATTGTTAATAAATATTACATGAAATTTATTAACAATTGTTGCTGCTCCAATTAAGCTCAGTGTGGTTTCTTTAAGCTCTTCCACAATGAACGACTATGTAAATACTTCATAAACAGACTTTAAATATTAAGTGATGGTTGTGACTTTAAGTTAAGCTATTCGATTTTCTATAGATTCTGTCAACTCAAATCTGCAGACTGGCTCTGACCTTTAACAACTAGCATCAACTTCTCTAGACTGTAAATCGGTGGAAAATCTGATAATATATATATATATATATATTGTAGTGTATTCCAGCCTTAAGAGACTATAGATAAATTGACCTTAATTTAATAAGAGGCTTCATAATGAGGCTAGTTTCTGTGTTCATCCCCGTGAATGAAATGATTTATTGGTTTGTTTTGTTATTTGATTTTTGAATATGTGTTACTTAGCTGAATGTGGACTAGGCCTAGATGTTGCAATGTGTTTAAATGACACTTCACTATGAATATATAACTGATCAAATCGAATGCCTTGTTGCTTGATTTTAGTGTTCTGTTTTTCTTTGTACCTTCAAAAATATATTTTTCAATTATTCTTTAAAAAGGTTGTTTAAGTTTTTAATAAAACATGATGTGAGCTTAATGGGCACAGGGGTGTGCTTAAAGGGTACAAACATGTACCCTTTAAGCACAGCCAGACTTTTTGCATTTAATGATGTATATCTTAACTGAAATGCTTTTGTCATTTAAAATGAAATTAAAACTTTTTGTGTGAGAGATTAATATTATATTTTAACATAAATGTTTGTACTGAAACCAATATCTTGTGCACTAAAAATGTCTCAATGTCTCAAAAAAAGTGTACATATCTTAGATTATTACTAGCTTGAGCATGTAGCTATGATCTAGTTCTACACTTATATAGTTGTATTTTTCTGAACCGACCATTATCAGCGTGATAAATATCATATACTATCAATATACTATTGTTGTCTACTCGGAAATATATGTAGACAGACCATATGTAACCGCTTGTCTGCTCATCTTTGAAAAGAGAGATTATTACTTTAACAATAGCTAGACCTTTGCCCAAATAACGTTCCGGTTCATTGAAAATGTTTGTTTAAACAACAACGTGTCAGGCTTAAGTCAACTACAGATACGAGAAAAGACATTCTAAATGCTACTCATGTCACCATGATACGTATTCTTCGGATACCTGCTGATTTTTGGGGGTTGTAAACCGTGCTTGAATGAAACCGCACATGTGAGGTCTTCGCCCTGAGAATATTTAATTGCGCTTAAAAAGCACAGATCAAGCTAAATGAAATAGCGTAGGCCTACACCACACCAGACTCCTGATGCCCTGCGGTAGAAAATACCTACGCTGTTAAAACTTATATATACAGAATGTTACATTTTAAGATGGCTCGTGTTTTGTGTGTATGATTGGGTGTGTGTATATGATTTTACTTTTCTTATTTTTTTACAAAGATTCAATTTAAATTCAATTCCTAGTAAATATAAGACCAAACATATTACAAAAGAATCATGTTGTTGCAGCGTTTTTAAAAATAGGGAATGTAAACTCCAAACACTTAGCCACCCACACACACAGACACACACACACACACACACACACACACACACAGACACAGACACACACACACAGACGCGCGCACACACACACACACACACACACACATACAAGGCCTCAATCTTACTTTTTCTCTGTTACATGTACATTTAAAACACTTAAAGTTACAAGTTGAAGCTGGTGTGGAAAGACTATTCTCTTTGTACCTAAACACGACTTTAATAAATCAGTTGTTTTAAGCGAAAGCAATGAATCAGTTTGTTTTATTCAGTCTTTGTGTTTTAGGCGCCCGCCTTTTAGTTTTGTTCCAGGAAACAGGTACGACTATAACTACGCGTTGTCATGTCTGGCTTTAAGAAAACATGAGGCCAGCAGCTTTTAACATCTCTTAATTCTCTAAATGTTTCACAATTGTAAATGTTTGTTTAGCTTAAATATTAGTTTATAGTCAGTTACAAAAGTGTAAAGCTTATATGTATTTTTAAATAATTATAATAAATGTACAGGTTTCCGGCAGTAAATTTACAGTCCTCTGTGTTATCTTTTAACAAAATATTCCATCGAATGTCACTAAGACAAATTTCTGTAACAGCGTTCATAAACGAATATAAACGTACAAATCTTTATAGAGACAATATGGTCTAACAACACAAACACAAATGATTGTTCTAACTCTTTCACAGACTGATCTCTGGTAAGCATGCCTAAAATTGCTAGATATCTTGACTTTATCCTAGTGTTTAAAAGCGCTACCGCACTAGGCCTTGTCACGCTGTAGTGAACTGTAAACAGCAAAGTTTTTCATAGGGTTACACTTTGAAATTTGATGTTTCACCACTGTTGTAGTATTTTCCCATCTAATCGTAATTGCTAGGTCTTGCGCTTTGTTTCCTAGTATGCCAACATGTTTTTGTGTAATATGAGAGTGACTTAGCGTTTCAATAATTTCACATATCACGGAACCATAATGTATTTAAACAAGTCTCATCAATGTACATCTCATCGCTACATTCAGACATCACATCCAGAATTTTTCTGGTAGTTCCACAGATTGCCTCTTTGCCGGTCATATACAAGCTCGTCAAATCGGGCCATGGATTATTTTTCAGGCTTCTTACAACATCCATTTCATTTTTGAGATTTGTTTCACACTTGGAATCCCCCGTACGATCATGATTCAGATCGCATGCATGATTGATGACAGTGCGCATCAGATCAATCATTTGGTCTCTGTAATGCTGTTTAAATATAGAGTTTATGATGTCTTTTCTAGGACACGTTTTCCCAGCGGCGCAGAAGCACTCCACTTGCGCATCCGCAGCAGCGCCAGTAGTGTCAGACATCTTTTTCAGAATTCAGTTCGTTCGCAAACGTTGTCTCCTAATCGATAATGTTGTAGCCGTTTCCTTGAATCTGGATTGACTGTTTTAATCCACGACGGGCCAGGCCACAACGCTTTGAATTTCTGGTTAAATTTTGGAAAAATTGTGACAGGATCAGACAAATTGGATCATTGAAGCCGATTCTGTCGGTCCATGTAGATAACATTTTGATCAATAAGATTTATCCAACATGGTTCGCAGATCTAGGAAAAGTAGGAAATAACTGCAGAGTTTATCAGAACGACCGCTGTTCGCTTACAGCTATGCATTAGCCGTAGTCATGAGGAAGTAGTGACGGATCTTTGTATAGCGTCGTACATTCGAGCAAAATAAATTGTTGGGGGGAGAGGTCTTGTTTCGACCGTTGGCTGGTTGTTGATATGAGGGTGTTGGGAGGGTGAAGGGCCCCGGTTAGGGATTGACCTAGCCTCACATATGCCACCAAAGAGATTTCGTTTTTCACAGGAAGATATTTCGATTAAAAATTACGAGGTAACTCTGTTGTTAAAAATAAGTATTAAGACGTTGGCAAATTGTTTCAGCTACAATTAAAATGACTTTTAATGGATAAATATGGGAAAAACCAAATGAATCCAATAGCGGATTATTAAACATACAGCGAGGAACTCAGCAAGGAACACCCCTTGTTCAAGTTTGTTATACCGGATACATAATTATACTGAATACGATCATTTAACTTGACTGAAACAGTTCATTTATTGTTGAGAAAATGGTGTTTAACACAGGTACGTCGTTCTGCTCGAAATATAGACTCGTTTTGCAGCATTCGAAAGGGTTGTCCTTGGGGGTAGGCCAGTCACGATCATACTCGGTGTCAGACTCATCACTGCTTTGAGACAAAAAGTTTGTTTCAGAGTCCTCCCGACGTTTATTTACCATCATAAGATAATTTTGGTCATGAAGCGTTTTGTTCCTACAGACTGATATTGAAATGTTTTCTGATGGCATGGTAGCACGGTACCTCATTCCCTGCATGGCACCGTCCCACTGGAAAAAGTACCACATTTTTCCACCATAATTAAATTCTCTCCAAATTTTATTGTAAAAGTATGCCCAGTCTATGGCGGTCAAAAGCAAGTGGTTACATTCAGATGTATATTCCTCGTAAGATTCCAAAACGTAGAGTTTCACTGTCTGCTCTGAATGACACTGGCCAGGTATGGACACCGCAAGACTGTTATTAGCTCTTGAGCAGGGCACCCGTTCGCTCGAGAGCTATATTCAAGAGTATTTAAATCTTGCATGTTTCTCTGATCTGCCAGACTGTGTGCTGATCGACTTCTTTCGTGAGGGCATTAACCAGCCGCTCAAATCGCGACTAATATGTGAGAGTTCCGAAGCGATGGTGCCCGCTGCAGTTTCTCCAGAGGTGGCGGCGCATGCTGCAGAACCTCCCGAAGCGGCGGTGCTCGCTTCAGCTCCTTGCGTGGTGGTGGCGCCCAGAAACGCACTTTCAACCTGTCATGTCAAGGTCGAAGGAACCTTTGCTGAGCTCTCCCTGTATCCTAAGGGCACTACTGTATAACCTCCAGAGGTGTCAGTAGTACCCACCTGTGAACTTCCTGTTTGTCCTGTCACGGCTATGGAGGCCGTTTGTGAACTCTCTGCCTGTCCTGTCACGGCTAAGGAGGTTGTCTGTGAATCCTCGTCCTCCCCTGTCACGGCTATGGAGGCCGTTTGTGAAATCTCTGCCCGTCCTGTCACGGCTATGGAGGCCGTTTGCGAACTCTCTGCTCGTCCTGTCACGGCTATGGAGGCCATCTGTGAACTCACTTCCCGTCCTATCACGGCTATGGAGGCCGTTTGTGAGCTCTTTGGCTGTCCTGTCACGGCTATGAAGGCCGTCTGTGAACTCTGCCCATCCTGTCACGGCTATGGAAGCCGTCTGTGAACTAACTGCCCGTCCTGTCACGGCTATAGAGACTGTTTGCGAACTCTCTGCTCGTCCTGTCACGGCTATGGAGGCCGTTTGTGAAAGAACTGTCTGTCCCATCCATGAGACCATATATGCTCTGTCTGTCTCTTGTGTCTCAGTTTTCCTCAGGTCCTTACCAGGGAGGACTCCTGTTCCCAAGTATAGCCCACGGAGGGCTCCTGTTTCCCTGTTAAGCCCAGGGAGGGCTCCTGTTTCCCCGTCTCCAGTGTCAGCTCCAGCCCCGGAGCTTGCTCCAGTGTCTGCTCCAGTGTCGGCTCCAGCCCCAAGACTCACTGCAGTGCCAGCTCCTCGAAAGTGCTTTGCTGTGCCTGCTCCTCCAGAGCACCCTCCAGTGCCAGCACCACGTAAGCGCTATCCTGATCCCCAGAGATCCTCAGTTCTGCCCAGGAAGGGCTCATGTCCCCGAGTTAGGCCCAGGGTGGGCTCCTGCTCTGTCTGCTCTGCCATGGAGGTTTTCTGCTCTGTCTGCTCCACCCTGGTGGGCTCCTGTTCCATCTGTTCCGCCATGGAGGTCTTCTGCTCCATCTGCTCTGCCCTGGTGGGCTCCTGTTCTGTCTGCTCCACCTTGGTGCTCTGCTCTGCTGGCTTTGCTTCAGTTCCCAGTCTCTCAATTTCCACATGGACCTGGCCCACCATCTGGAAGCCGCTCCTTGGGGAGGGGCTCTGTCACAAATCCGGTCCGTGGCCTTCCGCCGATTGCCACTAGAGGTCATTCTACCATTACATTGACTCTCACACTACACAGACTGTTACATGTCACTCCGGACTACAGTTCTCATCATCCATTGCACTTACACAGCTGAATTCACTGATCACACAGCTGTCACTAATCACACGCTCACCTGAGAGCCATTACACACTCTATTTAACACTCTCTCAGTTCCTGTTCAGATCGCCGTGTATTGTTCTGCGTTTATCACTTATCTAGTGATAGCTGCATTACCGAGCATAGTGTCTTGTTTTCCTTGTTTTCTTCGTCTTGCCTTGTCTGTTTCCCCATGTTCTGATCACTGCCTGTGTACCTGGATTATCCCTCGAGTCTCGCCCAATTGGATACTGTTCGCCCCTGCCTGGACCTTTGCCTTTTACCTGGATTATCCCTCTTGCCCTGTCATCAATATACCTGTTTGCCATTTTCTGAGCTATGCCTGTTTTTGACGACGTCTCTGTTAATAAAGCCTTGCAGATGGATCCGCACGCTTCTTGTGTTCCCTCCGTAACAGTATGTATGCAGAATTATTTTTTTGTGTGTGTACAGTAAAAGTCATTACGTCTATTGAGTGTCCCTGTAAACCAGATTTATATTATTACTCAAAATGATTGACCTCTGCAAAATTTACCCCCATGAACATAACAGCTTTTTACATTATAAATTATCTTAAATGATGTTTATGAAAATATAAAAATGCAGAACGTTTACTGTGATGGGTAGATTTAGGGGTGATAGAGTATAAAATTAATTAATATAATGTAAATATGAATATAAAAGTTTGTAAATATGATGTAGAAACTTTAATTTTCTGTTGCAACAATTTGTTTTGTGAAAAAAGTTACAAGAAATG
>NW_015507459.1:45288-58563 GCF_001515645.1 Sinocyclocheilus grahami | reverse complement strand
TAATGTAAATGTTTTGCTTTGCTTTATATCATATGCGATCGCCTAATTAATATATTTTCATTTTCATTAATTACATTATATTATTATTAATAATGTAAGTCGCTTTGGATAAAAGCGTCTGCTAAATGACTAAATAAATAAAAATAATAATAATATTCGGACGATTGAATGTTCTGTTGCTGTACTTGTTTATCCTAAACTACAGTGGCCAAGTGACCGAGAGAGGAGCATGAACATTTTTGACATTGCATGGGCCATTTATTGAACCCATGAGAAAATTACTTATAAATCATGTCAATTATTTATTTATTTTGTAAGATGTAACGTTTTCTGCGATGGGTTCTGTTGTAAAATAATTATCTGTAGATAAAAAAACAACAACAGGAGTCTGTGTAATGTCCCTATTTAGATAGCTAAGCAAACGGGTGTGTGTGTGTGTGTTTAAGCCGTAGGTTAAAGATAGTTTATTTGTTTTAGATGGGATTTTGAGCGGTGACAGAGAACTTAGGAATGTGTAGCTTACAACTGTAACAGAAGACAATATTTACATCGCCACGGATCTGAAACATGTGTACAAACAGCTAGTACTACTGTTTATTTAACATAACATAATGGTTTGTTCGAATTCGGTGAGAACATCTGTTTAAACAGATCGACATTGTGAAATAAAACATAACCAAATTAAAAAAATGTAAGGTTAATTAATATTTAAAATAGATGTGATATTAGCTAAACGCATTTTAAACCCCGTTTGAGACGGAAATGAGATACGATGATCAAAAACGAATTATTGCATCACATCATGACTGCGTAGACCCCTAAGCCATTGTAGACCGTGTAACCATACCATGCTTAAAATAAGAAACTTAGTTAAAATATAAAGAAGAACCGCCTGACATCAGATGAATAGGGAATCGGTTTATTTAAACATTACAGTAATATCGTGCTTTGAGATAGATATAGATAGACTCACACACAGGCGGCGGGAGAGAGAGAGAAATACAGATGAGCTCAAACTTAAACCAAGCACAATTTTGGGAAACATTTCATTCACGGAATGGTCATCATCGCTCCCAAAATAATGTAAGGGTATTTATATTTTTTATTGATTTATTTTCAATTAATTAATATGCTGAGAATTTTTAATACAGTATATACACCAGCACATACACACATATTGTGATACGATCTCACAATCTGTTAAAATAGTTTATTCTGTTTATTCTTCATCAATGCTTGTTTTTAATCACAGCTCCCCATACACACAGAGAGAGAGAGAGAGAAAGAGAGAGCGAGCATGACACACAGCAACCTGATACCACGGGGCACGTAAGACAAAGATGCGTTCCGGATATGGGAACGGACCATAATATCTTCAAAAACAATACTTCATTTATCACCTGTCATCCTTGGTCACTTTCATACATCTGAACAAACATCATTTGTCATCCCACGGAGCTCAAAGGTTGACGGCCGGATTTCACAGCGCCGATTTTCGCATATGGAAGTTATTATGATGTCAGAGGTCGCATATGGATATAATTATGGGTCAAAGGTCAAAGTAATCAATCATTTTGTCATAAGCTATCGTATATTAACTACTAATGTTCTAAGATGTGTAGGCCTCCAGGAACAGTGTTAGGAAATACTGGCTGTGTCTAAAAGCTAGCTGTCCTATCAGGTAATGATTCTGCAAGCAACGTTTGCACACAAAAGTACCTATTAAAGTACCTATAAAAGTACATGATTTCAGACAAACTGAATAAAGGCAGCATAAAGGTTTAATGATCTACAACAAAATATAGCTTTGGTGATAACTAAGCAAATGCTTAATTACTACAGTATCGATTTCTCACTTGAAATGGCATCAAAAGTGAAAAACAAATGTCAAACAAGTACATTGACAGACAAACTGACCACCAACAGCAAACTTTAAGTTACCATCTTATTTTTTATTTTTTGCTCAACTGTCATGGAATGGAACGCATACACTGTAAAGATTGTATTAAAAATCGTAGTCAGAAATGTACTGTGAAATCGATGCATGCTGGGTCATTTTCTTACAAATAACTGTGAATGAACAGCAGAATGATGCTAACAGCACAGTAACTTACTGCTCTTGTTTTACTGTGAACTCACATTATAAAGTTGTCTTTAACAGTGCCACTGTCAGAAATCTACTTGTTCACTACTGTAATTGTTTTGAAGTCACCATCCCGGTGATTGGTGATCCCATTTGTTTGGGATCTTGGACCTTGTATATTCATATTCAAATTACTGACATAGTCATGTCAGAAGTGTGACAAATTAAAACATTTGTCAAAATGATGACAAGCTAGAATATGAAATAAGCTAATTACCTGACTTTAAGATATTCAAACTATTCTTAGCATGTATATGACATTTATTTTAGCATTTTTTAAGCATGAAGAATAATACACTTATTTAATATTCATAATTATTGTTGGATGGACCTTACACAATAGTGAAGCAACTGCTGAGATGCGTCTTTAAAATGTCTTGACATACATAGCTGTAGCGAATCAGCTCAAAGGGGAAATATGAATAATTAATCATAACTAGTTATAATTAATTATAAATATTTAGATTCGCTATAAGCATTAATTTGACCTCTCAGTGTCAACTGTCTGTTAATTCTAAGAACGTTAATTTCCTGGTTAAGGAAAATAACTTTCTTACTGTACAATACTACTCAGAGCATGTAGCAAAAATCTGCATGATTAGGGACTCCAGTTATGAGCAAACAATGAACAACGTCAAGTGTGATACAAGTAAGACTTTATTAACTAAATAAACACTTAAACTAGTCTAACATACACATATACACACACACACACACGCATACAGTTGGTATAGGAAAAGGGTTAAAGCTTAGGCAGTAAAAAGAAGAGAAATAAAAACATGAAGCTATGGTACCATTTGATATTCAGCAGATCTACAGCCTGAAGGAAATATCAGTTTCTTAGTTCAAACACACCTTTGTAAAAAGATGCAAATGATACTTAATGTATCAATTAATAAGACTAAGTTTGATGCTTGCACGTCTTGTCTGTCTGAAAGAGAGTCCTGATGCAATCTGAAGGCTCAAGTTGATCTTTGCTGAAGTTGGTTGATGAAAAAGAACCAGTTTGAGTCAGATGATCTCTGTGAATGGAAAGTCAAGGCCCGAGGCCTGGCGCAGTCTTAGCGTGTCCTTAGAGGGGTGCTAGCTCACATCCTCATCTTCTCAGAATCTAACAGAACTGCAGACTGAAGGCGGGTCACTGATGTGAGGCCTTTAAGGTCTGACAAGATTCACGCCTCTCAGGATGAGCATGTCCAATGAGAAAGGCTGAAATTCCAAGCGGGAGGTTGGAAATACTGGGGAGTTTTATGACTCTTTTTGTGAGAGCATGGTAATTTGCATATGGAAATCGAATCAAAATTACTAAAGATTCTTAGAACACTAATATATTGCCTATGTACCAACATATAATATACGCTCTCATTTAGATCTTCAGAAGACGAATTCATAGATACTAAACATGGTAGGATTACATATAGGTAAGATTACACGAACGAATGGTTCTATCATAAGCCTGCATAAAACAGTATACAATATAAAACATAGTATACAAGGACAGTAACAACATACACAATGACCTGAAGTATATATGTGTTCATTCAAAGAAAGGTTTTCCTATGGATTAATTAGAGATGAGTCCATTTTTATGGGCATTATGTGTCTTTCCTTAGGAGACATGGAGGGAGAGTTGCTCTGCCTGCATTCCTTTGGGTAATAAAACTAATGATATCAGCATTGGTTGCCATGGAACCAGAAAGGCCATGCCTTTTTGAGGTGTTAGATGCATTTCGGGTGAAGGGTCCGTAGACCCTCGTAATTGGCCCTTTGGTTAGGTGAGGGGGCGTTAGATATTATTTGTTAAATATAACAAAAAGTTGTGTGTCTGATTGGTCAAAATGCGACATAATTCCCCCCTTTCAAACTTTTTTCTCCGTCCAATAGACAACAGCGAGCGACGTCAAAGGTGCAGAACAATCAGACACGCACCTGCCCCTGACGGATGGGAGACAGTGGTGGCTCTCTGGCTGTTGTTGCCTCCAGGAGTGGTTGTGGTGCCATGGTGGATGCTGTCAGGTGGTGTGCTGTGGTGATGTAGGCTGTAGCATGGTAAGGGTCCTTGAGCTTGTGCAGCGGGTGTAAGGATGGTTTCCCTACAGTGGTTCAGGCTGTAGGATTGCCAAATGACTAAAGAAACGTTGTCAGCACAATGGTATAAAACATTACATTTCTGAAGGGTCCATAGACCCTCGTAATTGGCCATTTGGTTAAGTGAGGGGGAGTTAGATATTATTTGTTAAATATAACAAAAAGTTGTGTGTCTGATTGGTCAAAATGCGACATAATTCCCCCCTTTCAAACTTTTTTCTCCGTCCAATAGACAACAGCGAGCGACGTCAAAGGTGCAGAACAATCAGACACGCACCTGCCCCTGACGGATGGGAGACAGTGGTGGCTCTCTGGCTGTTGTTGCCTCCAGGAGTGGTTGTGGTGCCATGGTGGATGCTGTCAGGTGGTGTGCTGTGGTGATGTAGGCTGTAGCATGGTAAGGGTCCTTGAGCTTGTGCAGCGGGTGTAAGGATGGTTTCCCTACAGTGGTTCAGGCTGTAGGATTGCCAAATGACTAAAGAAACGTTGTCAGCACAATGGTATAAAACATTACATTTCTAGTCTATTACCACCCACTGCCACTTATACCAACGACGGAAATAAGCACAGTTAGAATAGCTAAATATGTGGGAGAGCGTTGCTATTAAGTGACTATATTGTATTGCAATAAGTAGCACTTCAATATTAATGTTGAATCAAGACTAGTTAGCACATAATTAATAATTGAAATGGTTTAATAACAATATTTTGTTATGGCTACACTTGTATTGGTTACAAAAAATGAAGGATGGTAAAACATAAACAATTAATTGTACCCAGCACGTATGTAACATATTACATGAGAGAGAGAGAGAGAGAGAGAGAAAGATACTTTACTTTTACTTTTAGGTCTTCTTTAATAATTCAGTAAAAACATAGGAGACCTATATTTTTAAAGAAAAAAAATATTCAAACATACATATATTTACAATTTTCACATACATATATACATTAAAAAAATTAAATTAAATAAATTTAATTTAATTAAATTTAACTTGTAAATTAAACACAAAACCTCCTTGATCATCAGCCTCACATATAAAGCCATCATCGCCCCACACATGAAAAAAAGAATTGACATACTTAATGAGGCTATAATAAGCATATTCCATCATTAATCTTTTCTTTTTGAAACCTCTCATCATCAAAAAAGCGTCCACACTTTCCCTCCCTTCTACTTTATTTCTCCTTGTACACCAAATTGCTAAGTTTGCTGCACCATACAAGAAATTTAATAAAACCACTTTGGATTTATATTTTATTGAATATTTAGGACCAAAAATAAACAATTCTTGATTAAAATTTCCTATACACTGTACACTCCAGCTTTCCATTAAACCCAAAATTTGATCCAAACGTGGACACTCAATAAAAATATGAAAAACCGTTTCAGACACCCCACAAAAAGGACAACCCTCATCATCCGAAACATTAAGGAGTGCTGTGTGTCTGTTTGTAGCTAAAATCCCATGTACAATTCTCCATTGAAGGTCACCCACCCTCTTTTCAATGGGTCTTTTGTACAGGGACTGCCAGCTACCTTTCGGGGAAGAGCCTGATTCAAACACTGTTGTCCATTTAATGTCTCTTACATTTTTTAGATGTTGATAATTGATGGTTTTTACACAAGCTCTGTAAAGTGTTTGTCTGCTCAAAATGCTAAAAAGATTCAATTCCGATGTGTCCATAGAAAATAATTTTCTGTCATCTTCCTGCCAGTCTTCCTTTTTAATGGAATTATTAATGTATCCAGTATTACAATTATCCACAGGAAAGGGGATAGAAAATAATTTTCTGTCATCTTCCTGCCAGTCTTCCTTTTTAATGGAAACATGCAATTCAGGAAAATGAGCTTTAACTCCAGTATTACAATTATCCATGGGAAAGGGAAAAAAATCCCTTATTGGAACAGGGAAGGCCTCCTCAAGATCATGTAACAACTTTTTGATAAAGCGTTCAAACCTGAATCCCACCTTATGTGCCAATTCCTCTGCAGGTATCCAGCTCAATCCTCTGCGTAGACGGCATATTTTGGAGATTCCTGCTTTCAACATTGCCAATCTAACAGTGGCAGAGCACAACAACTCAACAAAGATAAGTGGATTGAAAAACAGAGGCTCTTCATTTACCCACTGATTGGATCCATCCTATTCTCTTGAAAAGTATAGAGTCTGCCAAGCTTGCAATACACACTGGAAGAACACAGTCAATCCTTCCAAAGCTACTCCTCCAAGGGACATGACAAATAATTGCTTATCCAGACCCATTATTCTGTTTTTCCGCAGCAGAGCACATGCTACATCCATCCACTGCTGATGCTGATAATATAAAAGACGTTGTGCCAACTTGCAAACGGAAAACTGCAATCCTAGAAAATATATCAATTAGTCCTTGTCCTCCTTCATGAATTGGAAGATAGAGGACAGCAGCTTTTAACCAGTGTTGTCCTGACCAGAAGAACTTAACAATAGTCTTTTGAATGTATTCTATTATGTTTCTTGGAGGATCCAAAACCATCAACTTATGCCAAAGGGTGGAAGCTATAAGATTATTAGCTATCAGGACTCTTCCCCTATAGGATAACTGGGGTAGCAGCCATTTCCATTTAGACAACTTAACAAGCACTCCCTCTACTAATCCTTCCCAATTTTTCATCCTATATTCATCTTTTCTAAGATATACTCCTAAGAATTTAATACCTGACTTCCCCCACTTAACATTTTCCGGGAGTTCAGGTAGAGAGCTTCTTTCAGAGCCACACCATAATGCCTCTGTTTTTCCCAATTAAGTTTGGCTGATGATGCTCCTTCATAAATCTTTAAAGCTTCCTTTAATACTTGAATATCATGTTTATTTCTAACCATAACAGTAATATCATCTACATAAGATGAGAGCTTAATAGCTTCAGCTTCTGGCTTCTCACTTACTAAAATACCTATTAATTTAATTCTTAATAAACAAAGTAGAGGCTCTATTGCCAAAGCATATAACTGACCAGACATAGGGCGCCCTTGTCTTATCCCTCTTTTCATTTGAATTGGTACACTTAAACCTCCTCCAATTTTAACCATGCTTACAGCATCAGTATATAATATTCTGATCCGTGATAAAAAATGTTCTCCAAACCCGAAACACTCAAGAACCTTAAAAAGATAATTATGGTCTACACGATCAAAAGCTTTCTCCTGATCCAGAGAAAGCAAACCAAAATCAACATTATATATTCTAGCATAATCCATAATATCTCTCATTAAAAACAAATGATCATAAATAGACCTTTTGGGTATACAATATGTTTGGTCTTTCTGTATTAACACATCAAGAACACATTTAAGTCTGTTTGCCAAACACTTTGATAAAATGTTATAATCAGAACATAAAACAGCAACTGGTCTCCAGTTTTTTAGCAGACAAAGATCTCCCTTTTTTGGGATCAGAGAGAGCACTGCTCGTTGACAACTTATTGGTAGAACCTTTGCTTTATAACTTTCCTGTAAAACTTCCAAAAAATCTCTTCCGATTATTTCCCAGAAAGATTTGTAAAATTCTGCTGGTATTCCATCAATTCCTGGTGCACAACCAGATGAAAGTTGATTCACTGCTTTTGTAACTTCCTCAAAAGTCAGATCAGAGTCCAAGTTCTTTGCATTTCCTTCATCCAGCACAGGTAAATTATTAAAAAGTTCATCTGCAACAAAATTTCCTGTGCACTCTTTAGCATATAAGTCCACATAGAAATCAACAGCTAGTCTCCTCATTTTCAAAGGATCTGAAGTCACATTTCCATCAGGTGTACGTAATGCATGCATATAGTATGCATCCATATCCTGTAAAGAAACAAAATGTGATCTAACAAGAGCTCTTTTAACCTTTTTGTTTAACATATAACTCAGCTCTTGTCTCTTCTGACTAAGATCATCTTGTAGATTTACATAATTTTGATCAATTAACATAATCTGGATTTTTGAAATAACTTTCTCTAATTTTGCCATTTCATATTTAATTTTACAGGAAGTGTGTGCCACAAATTGTTGACAGAAAAGCTTAATCTGAGTTTTCCCTATCTCCCACCACTGAAGAAGATTATCATAATAATTTTTTGCCTCAACCCAACAATTCCAAAACAATTTAAAATTCTCATAAAAAATAACATCTTGAATTAATTTAATATCAAAATTCCAGTAAAAGAATTGTGGTTTTGTTTCTGATAAAATAACATTCACAATAATAAGCTGATGATCAGAGATAATACAGGGTGTGATATATGCACCTATCACTCTATTACACTGATTGTTATGTAAATAAAATCGATCTAAACGTGCCGCACTAATTCTACCTACTGCCGCTTTAATCCAACTATATTGTCTAACATATTAATTTTTTTCTCTCCCCACATCTACTAACCCTAACTGAGTGATTATTGTCTTTAAAACTTTAGCAGAAGCAGGATGTGGTTCTTCTCCATTTCTATCAATAACAAAGTCAAGGATGCAATTAAAGTCTCCACCAATAATTAAAAACTCTTCTTGTGAAAGAGATACAAGAGTATTTTTAAGCATCTCAAAAAGCTTAATTCTGTCCCTTCCCATATTTGGTGCATAGATGTTAACAAAGACAAAATATCTTGTTATATCTTATATTTTTTATTTAAGCTTTAATTAAAAGAAGCCGCCCCCTTTCTAATTCATTAACAGATAATATGCTTACATTTAATTCAGCAGAAAACAATATTGCCACCCCTGCACTTACGTTTGTTCCATGACTAAGAACAAACTGACCATCAGACCACAAACCCCAATCTACTTCATTATTTATATCACTGTGTGTTTCTTGTAGAAACATCACATTAATCTCTTTTAGTTCTATACTTTCTTTTAGTAATAACCATTTATTTTTATCCCTAATCCCATTTACGTTAAGAGACCCCACTCTTAGGACATCCATAATAAGATAGGATAGGAAAGTAGAAAGAAACAGTAGTGTGAGAAGAAAGCAAAATGAAAGACTGATACCCATTGTGCACTTATTTTAGTTTACATTTCCCTGCCCGGCGTTTCGCCCTGACCAGTTTTACTCCTTGCCTAATTGCTAAGTATTTTTTTAATCGAAACCTTTTCTGCTGAGTTAATACTTCTAGGTTGCATTCTTGTCTTGCTTTCATAACAGATGACACAAATTGATCTAAATCTGGAGTTAAAAACTTAACAATTTCAACTTTTTTACCCTTTGTCTCATCCAAGAAAGCATTAATCTGCTCAACCGAATACAAATCACTTCCACAATTAGCTACATCAAAGTCAGCACATGAATCATCATCTCTACAACTTTCTATAGTTGTTTCTGACAAATCATCCATTTCTTCACTTTGCCCATCATGCGTCTCATTTTCCTGTACTGGATCACCACAAACATCTCCCTTGCTAACAACATCACTACAACTTGGAACCTCAGCCTCATTCACAATATTTGCTGAACCATGTTGCCTTACCTCAGTGATAGTATCTGCCTTTTCATGTTGTTCCGTTGTACTTTCCGTCACAATGAATGGGCCTTCGGATGGGCCTTCCTTTTCAGGATTACGCGCTTTGTGCGGGCATTTGAAACGTTTGTGTCCAAAATCTCCGCATTCAAAGCACCGCAAAGTCTCCGTACTAGCGTACACCGAGTATGAGCCCTCTCCATGAGATACCTGAAAAGACACATCGAGCATTTTAGTGGGAGAGCTCAAAAACATGCAAACTTGTCTTCTGAAAGATAGCACATCTTTAAGTGCAGCATTTTTACAACCCAACGAAATCTCTTTTACAGCACCGGCAATTTTGCCAAATCTAGTCAGCTTTTTAATGATACTCTCATTACCAAAGAACGGAGGTACATTAAAGATGACAATTTTCTTTGCCGGTGCCGACAATGGTGTAATAGGCACGTACGTTTCATTAATCCATATTCCGCTTTCAATCGAGTTTTTCACCTGATTTTCAATTTTCAAAAAAACAACTACTGCCTTATTAATTCTTGAAGCCGAATTAATATTTTCATGACCGATGTTCAAGGAGAACATCCTCAATAGACGTATTCGCCTCCGGTGTACACCTGAAACCATTCCGGAGGGTGAGAGGCGACGCTCCCCCCATGGGGGTAGACGTCATGTTGTCTTGCACTCACACACCACACAATATATGAATAAAACCTACCCTAATAACAAAAAAAAGTGTTCAGAGATGTGAAAGAAAAGAAAAAAGGTAAATAAGAAAACCAAGAGATAAAAATCAGCTTGAAAAAAAGAAACCGAAAAAATGTCAGACGCTCTCCCACACGTGTCTCTCACACACGCACTCACTCCCAGCATCCACTCCGATAGAGAGAGAAAGAAAGAGCGAGAGAGAGAGAGAGAAAGAGGGCAGAGCCCCAAAGAAGAGAGAGGCAGCAAAGGAAAGAGACAGAGCAACAGTTACAGTCCTCTTTTATCCCTTTCTTGACCATGTGACTAAAAACCAAATGTGAGACATTCAAACTGACCAATTAGCAAATTACAGCTTCACCCACTGGGCAAAAGGTGTGACACTTAGCAGACCCCCGATGTATACACATCTTGGCCTACAGGCCTTGATCACTATCAGCACCTCTGTGCCTTCAGGAATGCCAAATGGCCCTTTTGTTACTCCAGATAGGTTTAGGACAGGAAAGCAGAAGTCTTTGATAATTTTTGACCCTACACGGGTGTCAAGGCTGTGTCACCTGTCATCCTGAAGTGAGTTGGTCTGGGTAAGATGGTTGTTTGTCAATGTTATTAGCCAGTAGGCTATCCGTGGTACCCGCGATGTGGAACAGCCGGGTTAGAAGGTGGTGAAGGTGATTTCAGCTCGGGCTGAAGGTGGCATTCACAGGCGTTGTTTCGGTTCGCCTGAATTAAACTTTTTCCTTTTGCAGCTGCAGAGGTTTTCAGGAAGCTGACTTGTGAAAGGTCAAGCAGAACGCTTTTTCTCCCCCCTTTGAATCTGTGTACAGGGGTGAGGGAGTTTGCACTGCTGGCTGTGTGACATGCAGCAGGGTGTCTTTTACTTGAGTCCATGCACAGTCGGTAGGACAGTTTCAATTCTTTCTGAACCATGTCAAGCTCCTCTTTAATGTTGCAGAATTGCTGAGTCAGGGTTTGGACCTTAGCTCTGGCTGTATGCTTCTAAGGCCTTATCTCTAGTGTTTAGAGATCCTGGTGGTTGATGTAAGAGATCACCGCTGTGTTGTCGGTGCGCACCAACACATGGTGACCTCTCAGGTCTGGGAGAAAGTGTCTTAGTGCAAGCAGCACGGCCAGCATCTCCAGACAATTTATATGCCATGTCAGATGGCGACCACTCCACAGACCGCGGGCAGTGTTACGCGGCGACAGGGAGCTCCCAGCACCGGGCCCTGAGACAAGAACCAAGGTTTCCTCCACATGTCCAAGGCACGTAGGCATTGCCGCGTGACCCTGATCATGCGAAGCGGGTTTCCGCTCGGGGAGAACCCCTTGGTCTTGAGCCACCACTGTAGGGGTCTCATGTACAGCAGGCCAAGAGGTATCACGTTGGACGCAGCTGCCATCAAACCCAGCAGTCTCTGAAACTGGTTGACAGTGAGTGACCGGCCTTCTCTGACTCTCGTGACTGTGGTGAGGACCGACTCGATCCAAGCAGGGGACATACGTGCCTGTATCGTGGTCGAATTCCACACCAGGCCTAGATAAGTGGTCCTCTGTAATAGAGTAAGTACACTTTTCTTGGCGTTTAGTCTCAACCCCAGTTCTCTCATGTGGGCGAGAACATCATCTCGATGTCGAACCACCGTCTGCTCTGCTTGAGCTAATATTAACCAATCGTCTATATAGTTCAGAATGCGGATGCCCTGGAGTTGCAACGGATGACTTGTGAAAGGTCAAGCAGAACGCTTTTTCTCCCCCCTTTGAATCTGTGTACAGGGGTGAGGGAGTTTGCACTGCTGGCTGTGTGACATGCAGCAGGGTGTCTTTTACTTGAGTCCATGCACAGTCGGTAGGACAGTTTCAATTCTTTCTGAACCATGTCAAGCTCCTCTTTAATGTTGCAGAATTGCTGAGTCAGGGTTTGGACCTTAGCTCTGGCTGTATGCTTCTAAGGCCTTATCTCTAGTGTTTAGAGATCCTGGTGGTTGATGTAAGAGATCACCGCTGTGTTGTCGGTGCGCACCAACACATGGTGACCTCTCAGGTCTGGGAGAAAGTGTCTTAGTGCAAGCAGCACGGCCAGCATCTCCAGACAATTTATATGCCATGTCAGATGGCGACCACTCCACAGACCGCGGGCAGTGTTACGCGGCGACAGGGAGCTCCCAGCACCGGGCCCTGAGACAAGAACCAAGGTTTCCTCCACATGTCCAAGGCACGTAGGCATTGCCGCGTGACCCTGATCATGCGAAGCGGGTTTCCGCTCGGGGAGAACCCCTTGGTCTTGAGCCACCACTGTAGGGGTCTCATGTACAGCAGGCCAAGAGGTATCACGTTGGACGCAGCTGCCATCAAACCCAGCAGTCTCTGAAACTGGTTGACAGTGAGTGACCGGCCTTCTCTGACTCTCGTGACTGTGGTGAGGACCGACTCGATCCAAGCAGGGGACATACGTGCCTGTATCGTGGTCGAATTCCACACCAGGCCTAGATAAGTGGTCCTCTGTAATAGAGTAAGTACACTTTTCTTGGCGTTTAGTCTCAACCCCAGTTCTCTCATGTGGGCGAGAACATCATCTCGATGTCGAACCACCGTCTGCTCTGCTTGAGCTAATATTAACCAATCGTCTATATAGTTCAGAATGCGGATGCCCTGGAGTTGCAACGGAGCCAGGGCTGCATCCACACACTTTGTGAAAGTGTGGGGTGAGAGTACAAGGCCGAAGGGAAGAACCCGATATTTGAACGCTTTGTTGCCAAAAGCAAACCTCAGGAACTTCCTGTAAATGGGAAGGATGGCTACATGGAAGTATGCGTCTTTCAGATCGATTGTGACAAACCAGTCCTCGGACCTGATCTGAGAC
>NW_015507459.1:44320-45154 GCF_001515645.1 Sinocyclocheilus grahami | reverse complement strand
TGTTACGGCCAGCTCGTTACAAGCCACAACATAAAAGAGGGATCACACACCACCGTTCAATCAATACAAATTGATTTATTTTCTTTATCAAATATAACAATAAGCCCAAAAAAAGAAAACATAAGTCTAGGGAAAAATAGGGAAACAAAAGAAATAACAACAAAATAACAGTAACAAAATCCTAAAGCTACATGATACAAAAACGTAATAAAAGATCATATAAATCAGAGCAATGTCACATTCTGGTCAAGAGCTGCTCCTGGGAGAACTATCCCTCCAGGAGTGCTAACCTCAATGAACGATCTGAAGTCCCTATATAGTCTACACCCCTAATTATCATTAATTGATTAATTAACTTGTGGAAGTGACGCAAAACTCCCACAGTCTGCCACCAACAGGTAAGGAGAACACTCAGGGTCATCACACTGATGCAGATCTAAAATGGGACGCAACCCCCCATCCTTCTTTGGAACTATGAAGTACCGGCTGTAGAACCCGGACTCTGCTTCGCAAGGAGGGACCACCTTGATGGCCTCCTTCCTCAAGAGAGTAACTACTTCTTGTTCCATGACCAGAGCCTCATCGGGGCCCACCAGAGTGGGCGTAATCCCGTTGAAACGAGGCGGAGGAGAACCAAACTGGATTCTGTAGCCTCTCTCTACAGTATGCAGGACCCACTGAGACACATTTGGCAGTAGTTTCCACGCTGCCAAAGAATCTACTAAGGGAATCAGTCTCTCGAGACTGACCTCTGATGTAATGAGAGCAGCTAGCTCGGTGCCCTGTAACGGCGGACCGGTAGGAGACAACCGAATCAGCTGCTCTAGAGACCTC